>NW_028152032.1:122500-183702 GCF_964638095.1 Poromitra crassiceps
AACGCCTCCTGACACAATTTTTTGTCACCATTATGGTGGTCCTTTCCCAAGGTCTGTGTCAGATTAGGGAGAAGTCATTGGTGACACACCGTCATTGAGAATGCACGCTCTGGGCTCCCATGACAAAGCGGCCTCCTGAAAGTTTGGGGCAGCTGTGACAGTGCATGGCACTGTGTGTGTGTGTGTGTGTGTGTGTGTGTGTGTGTGTGTGTGTGTGTGTGTGTGTGTGTGTGTGTGTGTGTGTGTGTGTGTGTGTGTGTGTGTGTGTGTGTGTGTGTGTGTGTGTGTGTGTGTGTGTGTGTGTGTGTGTGTGTGTGTGCACAAGCGTGTGCACGCGTGCAATGTAGGCCTATTAGGGATGTGACAATATGATTATCTCACCATACTGTACCATTCGATACACAATATGGAGTTCACGATTCAATACAACCACAATGTAACAAAGACAGTATGACTGTGCACAATTATATTTATTTCTGAGCCACAAATCTTTCTAGCAATGGCGTTGGCTGCTAGAATAAACAATTAAAAAATGTCATTACAATTTTTTGGATGGAGAGCTTATGAAATTATGATGGTCAAGCTTCCTCTTTTGTGATTACTACAGCAGAATAAAATGGAGCTAATACTGCGATTGTTTTTTCTGCCCCATGATATGTATTGTTTGTCATTTTTGTAATGATACAGTATATCAACATACGTTCAAAAATGAAGGATCTTCTCTTATCTCTACTATCACAAGACACAAGATGGTGCAGCAACAGAAAGCCACAGAGCCACTAGTCGGGTTTCCATCCACCTGTTTTTATGCAAAATTTCAATTTGCGATTAAAAAAAAATGAGTGGAAACGCTGCAAAATTTGCAAAAGCCTCCAAATATTGCAAAAACGTTTTCACGCTTGAGGGAGGTGGAAAAGTCGGGTGTATCGATAAAAGGAAAATGCATTAAGTGCTATTACAGTATATCTTTCAACCGTAACTACAGCTTCTTACAACATAAATAAACAAACGGAAACGATTATAAAAGAATGAATGGTCTTTACTGAACGTTCTCAGTCATTAGGCCTACAGCATTTTTCAGTAGTAACAGGGTTGCTGTCTATCTTATCTTAACGTAGTTTCTTCTTCCGTTTTATTCTTCTTCTAATGTAGATATTTTGACGTTGACTAAAGAAATACTGCCGCCTAGTGGCCACTTTTAGATATGATTCCAAATTAGTGCTTAAATGCATTTCTGACTGTTATAAACAACATGCACAATGTTTTAGCTTACATAAAACAAATACAACAAGTGCAGTGGAAACAGATTAAAAGATATTCCATTGTCTCCATTCAAAACCAAGCAGGTTGCCTTGATCACTGCAAAACATGACATGCTTTGTAGCCTACACAATCGGACTACACACGGTAAATAATGGTAAATGGTAATGGTAAATAGACAGCACAATACCCGTCGTGGTAAACAGAAGAAGACTGGGATATTAACTTTAAGGCGACTCACTTCTAGAATTGAATGAAATTGTATTCACTTACTATCTGCTCCGTGGATTATAACGTTATGCTCGCCGAGTCACACCTGGTAATCCAGAAATTGCGTTATGGTACCTTTGTCTACTTGTAGATCATCAAGAAACTTTAAATGAATAACGTTGTGTTACGGTTATATGGTTAGGCAAGTAAAACAACTTGGTTAAGGTTCGGGTTAAATAAGAAAAACATTCCTTAAAAATGGTGCTTGGGGTGGCGGATGGGAGTATGTTTGATTGAGATTTAATAGAGCTGTAGCCTATCGGGTCTACCAGCTGATCAGCAGCTCAGACAGCCTCAAACATGAGGTGATTGACAGCTCTATAATTCGCATAATAGCAACAGATGGAAACGCGCATTATTTCGCATTTTCTTTTGCCGACTTTCTGAAAATTCGATTAAAATTTGCGATACCTTTGGATGGAAAGCCAGCTGCAAGAGACAGCTGCCTTGATGTTATGTTTCCCATCTCAACTACTGTACCTTATTTTTATTTGTTTATTTTGTATTCACCAATTTCATGTGTATGTAAACATGAGCTCCAGTACTATCTGTAGAGGGTAACTTACTCTAACCCTCTAGAGATACTAGTTAATGTTTACCATGTGTCTTCTGACTTCTGCTTCCTCAACCTGAAAATATGTTTAAATGCCAAGCATGCTCCTCACAGATAAGACAAGTCATTTAAATAGCAGCCGCACTGTCTCTGGGGAATTGTGTTTTGTAAAAGATGTCACATAATATGTGCATGTCCCTGGTGCAGCAAGATATACGTGCAGCTTCCATCAGTGCAGTGTCATTTGATTTACGGTTCATATGTTTGGTGTTCACATCCAGTGACCTTTTGCGAGCAATTTGTAATGTACCCAATTCATATTTGGCTGGCTGAACTTCAATCTATACATTGCTACAGTACTACTGAAATAAGGTACATATACTGGCAATGAGGAAACATGTCTCAGTCTGAGATCCACTGAGGTACAACGATGTGTGTAGAGAACAGGATACAATGCGTGAAATGTATTATAATACTGTGATGTTTTAGCATAGCTGCTTTGTACCTAATGTAATGCTTTATAATAAGAAGCCATTCAAAGATGAAGGGTACCCCATCAACTGAATTTCACAGCTTGTAATTGGGTTTGCAACTTTTAAATGGGAAAATATGCCACTTCACTTTTGTTTTCTCATATTTGCAATGACCTTCAAGCCAGCCGACCTTTAGAATATGATCTTTATTCGGACGCCAGATACAGATAATGGGGGCCTTTTTCACAGGACTGTTCTACTCTGTTTATTTACACCATTGAGTGAATGCAAATGCAACTGACCAGTTCTGTTTTAGTTCCAGAATCCCGAGTGTCAGACAGGTATTTCAACTTATGGTCCTTGTGAAAGGGCATTATTGTAAATGTAGGATGGATTTCTTCTCCAGCTGCAACACAGAGGGCAAGAGGGCATCCCGGATCTTTTTCATAATCTCTGATTAGAGGAGAGCTTTTTCCCACTGAACCTCCAAGTCGGGAAAGAGCGAACACAGATAATGCAGCCATTTTGGCCCCATCAGTGGTGGAATAACAAGGCATGGTGTGCTTGCTTGCATACATTGTTTCATTTCCTGTCACCTTTTATATACAGAAGATTAACTGGGGTGACCTCAGCGCTAAAGCGGCTGTCAAATGTGAAACTTCCCCCCCATAACGCGCAGACTGTTTATTATAATTTTGATGATGCCACAGCGGAGGTGCTGGCACAGCCACTGATTCTGGCCGTAAACATTCACCTTCCACCACAGTGTTTTTAAAGGACTAATGATTAGAGTAATCCGAGACAAACTGCTGAAGGTCTCCTTTCTGCTGGGCCTGCGCCATAAGATGCCCTGCTGAGTCAGGACACGGAATAGACAAACACATGATAAGATGCCCTGCTGAGTCAGGACACGGAATAGACAAACACATCATAAGATGCCCTGCTGAGTCAGGACACAGAATAGACAAACACATCATAAGATGACCTGCTGAGTCAGGACTTGGAATAGACAAACACATCATAAGATGCCCTGCTGAGTCAGGACACAGAATAGACAAACACATCATAAGATGACCTGCTGAGTCAGGACACGGAATAGACAAACACATCATAAGATGACCTGCTGAGTCAGGACTTGGAATAGACAAACACATCATAAGATGCCCTGCTGAGTCAGGACACAGAATAGACAAACACATCATAAGATGCCCTGCTGAGTCAGGACACAGAATAGACAAACACATCATAAGATGCCCTGCTGAGTCAGGACACAGAATAGACAAACACATCATAAGATGCCCTGCTGAGTCAGGACACAGAATAGACAAACACATCATAAGATGACCTGCTGAGTCAGGACTTGGAATAGACAAACACATGATAAGATGCCCTGCTGAGTCAGGACACGGAATAGACAAACACATCATAAGATGCCCTGCTGAGTCAGGACACAGAATAGACAAACACATCATAAGATGACCTGCTGAGTGAGGACTCGGAATAGACAAACACATCATAAGATGACCTGCTGAGTGAGGACACAGAATAGACAAACACATCATAAGATGACCTGCTGAGTCAGGACACAGAATAGACAAACACATGATAAGATGACCTGCTGAGTCAGGACACAGAATAGACAAACACATCATAAGATGACCTGCTGAGTCAGGACTCGGAATAGACAAACACATCATAAGATGACCTGCTGAGTCAGGACACAGAATAGACAAACACATCATAAGATGCCCTGCTGAGTCAGGACTCGGTATAGGCAAACATCATTTAGGGCAGGGGTGGGCAATTATTTTTCATGGGGGGCCACATGAGAAACCCAGATTGTTGCCGGGGGCCGAACAAATATTGTCATGCCGTAACCCAGGAACTTTGATGATAGAGAGGGCTACAAAACAATGTCCTCGCTACCAGAGGGCCAGATTTTGCTGAGCGTTGGGGGCCGAATGGCGCAGGCGCAAATTTTTTGGGGGCATTTGAAGTCAGGTTTAGAGGAATACCTCATTTTAAATTAACAGTTGTGATGTCATTATTCAGTCTTAAACACCAATATTTGATCCTTTTCTCACTCACTCTTATGTCATTAACTTTTTTGACCACCTGCCAATATGGCTGCTATATTTTAAAGTTACCAGCCAATTAGAATTTCCACTAGCCAAAATGTTTTTCTTTAAATAAACCAGAATATGAGTGTTAATTTAAGCATAAGTATCAGTAAGTGGCCCGGGATTCTCAACGCCTGTGTTGAGGGTCACACGAACAAAAATGCACTCTTGAAGCTAAATAAATCCAAAACCAACAAGTTAATTATTTCCATTTTTACTTCAATGTAGAACAGTCATTTCTTACACATTAGATTACTTTTAGCCTTTTAGTCATAAAGATTACTGAAATATATTCCATACCAGACTGAAATGTTATAACAGAAGTGGAGTATTGCCCAGAATAACATGAACATTTGGACACTTATTCAGCGGGTACCTTGCATGTTGCATTCAGGTGCACTGTAAAAAAAAAAAAAAAATTTTTTTTTTTTTTTTTTTTTTTTTGCAATTCCAGCGCGGGCCACACAGGGGGCGCTCGCGGGCCGCATGTGGCCCGCGGGCCGCCTTTTGCCCAGGTCTGATTTAGGGAGTGCATCGCAAGCTGCATGAGATGCAGGGCTGGAGAGGGATGTCCAGCTGTCGCTGAACAGTGTTGTAGTACTCGAGTCCTGGAGTCATTTTCCGGACTTGTGACTCGACTTGGACTTCAGCACTGATGACTTAGACTTGGACTTGAGCATTCATGCATTCAGACTCGGAAGTCGGCGACTTGTTAATTAAGACTGTTTTTTTGCTTTTGTGAGAGGCACTAATAATTTGGCATAAGATATTGATAGCTATATTAATACCATGACGTATTATTCAATTTGGTGCAAGGGCAGGTATGTTTAGTTTAGTACTTTAGTTTAGTTTTTTATTTACAAGATACTACATTCGTAATATACAGGAGCAAGAAAAAAAAAGTAAAAGAAAGAACAGAATATGATACATCTCCAAACATGTCAGATGATGAAAAAGATTGTAAGCCTAACATAAGCAGAACTGAAGCTTGAGGCAGGCTCACGCTGAGCCGTTCACACAAGAAGCCTTCTCTTTTCCTCTCAGCGCCTACTCGGCGGCTTGAACCCGCCCACAACTGCCATTGACTTCATGCCTGGCTTGACAGATCAATGCTCGGCTTCAGCATGCGTCACGCTTGGAATAGGCGTGAATCCTGAACGATCGCTTGAGCAAGGCGTGACTGTGGCTTCGGTGTGGCACGCGCATGGGTGGTGTGAACGGCTTCGCCTGTTAACAAGAAACTTGTGGGTTCAGCGTAGGTAGAGCATAGGTTGAGCGTTGCTTCAGTGTCCTGTGTGAACGGGGGCTAACACCTCAAACATAAAGTACCATCCTACGCTGTTGGTAGGCATTTAACACATTGACTGCCAGCCGTTTTTTTTTTGCTGTAGGTAGCTTTTGCCAAGCCGTTTTTTTGAGGATTCTGGCTCATTTTACAAGAGCCGAGGATTCTTTTCTGCTTGGAGTTTGTCAACACAAAGTTCACAAAAGTACTAATAGAATGTGTGCTTTCTCTGTCTAAAAGAGTTAGTTTGTAGAGTTAGTAGTTATGTAGATATTAGCCGTTGAGTACAGCATGGTTTTAGCGTCTGAGAGTGAAAGCTGAGATAATCGCAGTTTTGTGAAATTCAATCAAACAGGCAGAACAGTCACTTTAACCATTTATTTTTGGCATCAGTGAGAGATCAGACATCCAAACAATATAGTTCCGAACGCCCTCTCCTTCAACTCCTCCCTCCGTGGGCGTGTCTAGTGGCTTTCAGCCTGCGTTTGTCACAAGCGAGTGTTCTGCTGCTGCTGCTGCAGCCAGGGCCGTAGCCAGGGTTCCGAAATAGGGGAGGTCCAGCAAGGGGAGGCGGATTCAAAAAAAAAAAAAAGCATGTCAGGCAAAAGCTAAGCAAAGCTCAAAAAGTTGAGCTTTTTTTTCCCCCTTTTTAAGCCATATTTAGAGTAATATATCATTTTAAATCAACATTAGGATTATACTGTTGTGATGTCATTATTCAGTATATTCTCTTTCATGTCACCACCTGCTCAGCTCTCATTTGGGGCGTTTGAAGCTCAATTTGGGCCGTTTGAAGCCCAATTTGGGCCGTTTGAAGCCAGATTTGGGCCGTTTGAAGCCCTATTTGGGTCGTTTAAAGCCAGATTTGGGCCATTTGAAGCCTGATTTGGGCCATTTGAAGCCCAATTTGGGCCAAGTCCAATTTTACAATGAGATGCACCCACTTTAAACCTGAATAAAGTAATAAAACCACTAGTAAACCAGTAGGCGGCGCCTGGCCTGCTGTTCAGTGAGTGGCCTGGCCTGGCCTGCAAAAAAAAAAAAAAAAATCTTTTTTTTTTTTTTTTGGCAGGCTGAAATATTAGGGGAGGTCCGGACCTCCCCGTCCTCATAGCTAGCTACGGCCCTGGCTGCAGCGAGTTTGAGCAGCCTCCCTCCCTGGCAGCGAGTTTGAGCAGCCTCCCTCCCTGGCAGCGAGTGTGGATAGGTCTCACTCGTCTCTTGGGTTTGAGAGCCCCGATGAAGCCCCGTGCGACTCTAGGCTTTATGCTGCCCACCCAAACCATTTCTGGAACCCCCCACCGCAGCAGCGCGAAAGCGTCCCCGCCTACAGTATGAGAATGAGGCTCGTTCGTTTCTGACTGTAAAATCGCCAAGCCATTTCCTTGAGAATGGAGGAAGCAGCCGCGGGAGGCGGCTGCTTTTGGTTGACTTTCTCTCTGTCGGGAGAGGACCGTCGCCACCTAGCTGGTCGGTAAAATAGATTATACACATTCAATACTTCCAATATCTCCATAGGAGACGCGGGGGGCATTGATCCACGTAGCACCGTCAAAAAAAAAAATCGTTTTTTTTTTTGACGTATTAATACGTCAATGGCAGTGAACCGCTGGATTTTTTTTGACGTATTAATACGTCAGTGGCAGTCAACGTGTTAACACAAACTGAGCTACCTGGAACACTTTTTCGGTAAACAGGTACTGAAGTCTACAATCATCAGACATAGAAAACAAATCAGGACCTTCATCAAAATAAATTTGACAGAAAAGCCTATGTCTAAGATTGTGATATAGCGGACAGTAGAACAAAACATTTATTTCATTTTCAACCTCTCCCAGATCACACAGGTGACATTTTCTGTCCTCCTCAGGAATTGAGTGGAAGCATCCGGTTTCCAGAGCCAGAGGCAGGATACCACATCTCAGCTGGGCACAGACTGACCTCTGAGCTCTGCTCAGGTGACATAGTGCTCTGGGTGGTAGATATGTTTAATCAGACTATACGTTCTCAGTTTTGGTTTACACATAACTTCTTCTGACCATTTCTGTTTATAATTAATTTCTGTTTATAAATTTGTTTTTTTATCGAAACGCTCAGCCATTATTTTCTACAGCAAGGGTTTCCAACAATATCAAATGTGCGCACCTGTGTGTGTTTGTTTGTGTGTGTGTGTGTGTATGTGTGTGTGTGTATGTGTGTGTGTGTTTGCACGTGTGTCGTACCTGTTTGTTATGCGCCTGCAGTCAGACGGCGTTCACTTACACATTATTCATGGTTGGGTGCATTCTTACCTTCGGGGAGCTCCATCACGCTGCTTAATTCATCCGAGTAATCACCTGCTCAGAGTCATTTCTTGAGTTTTCCTAAACCGTAAAGGTGAACGGCTCGGCGTATTCAGCACGTTGTTAGTCGGCATCATTCATCAAGCCCGAGTGTTGACCTAGTCAGTGTGGAGGCGGCTGCAGGTAGGACAGAGGGAAGGAGATGAAAAATACATGTGGGTTGTACCCTACTCTGTTTTCACAGCCTGAGGATGTGGTGAATATGACAGGCCCCCCCTAGACACGACCAATCCTCCAACAGGCTCCTGGCTGTTTTGACGTCCACTGTAAATGATTCAAGCAGCACTGTAGCTGCCTATTCCCAGGTACAGTACCACTAGCTGTGGGGAGGCAGATGCGGATCGATGGAGTGCACTGTACACTGTATAGTAGACGGATTAAGGGGCTTGTGAGGTTTGTTTGTGTGAGAATACAGCGGGGGACGATATCACCTTGAACAACAATAACAGTGTTTAGCGACGGGCACAGCCGTTGCGTAACGCACACAAACACACGCGCCATTTGCACGAACCGCCAAGGCCTCTCCCGAAACAAAACGCAACAGTAAATGAGATCAGAGAGTGCTGATAAAGTAGGAGAGCCATTATCCCAGCAGCAAGCAGAGCCAGATATGCCAGTAATACAGACACAATATTACATTAACTCTCGATTTGATTTGTCTGATAGACTTGGATATTTCCTCTTGTCATAGTGGTGTACAGTAATTGACATTGTGCAGATCCAGCACACCACTACCGCTGAGTTACAGTAATGCATCTACATGGGCTTGGTCACTCGTCATATCTGTTTCTATCTAATGGTTGAGACATGTTTTGGATGTTGCGCATCAGTGCAAACCAGTAACCCAGGTATTTGATTAAATTAACATGCAATTGTTCAAACTTTAACATACTGTATTGTGCTACCTGTAAATAGGTCATAGTTCAAATGCATTGAAAACAACCAGGTAAAAGCCATTATCCCTCATTGATGTGCCTTATTAAATCTGTACCAATCACAAAGGAGATGTAGATAGCAGACGTGGAGTTAGAGGGGCCGTTTTAAGCTTTGAGACAGTAGAGATGTAGATTGTGCAAAACGAGCTGCAACTAAATATCAGGAAGATGCTCCTACTTTGTTCTACATTTAGTGCACATACTGTATTTCCCTAGCCTGATACCAGACTGAATTGTCAATCGTTACACTCCATTTCCTTCTTCAGTCTGACATTACCTCCACTCTAAATGATTTCCGTGAGGGAAATGCCCGAGGGGGATTTGATTTTCCCTAACCCTCACTAGAGACCAACGTATCCGCCTGCACAAAAGACATCTCCCCTTTGAAGAAATGCCAGTGCTGTTCAGATTTCAATCTAATTGGTACTTTTAATTGATTTAAAACAGCATCGATAGCAGCATCTATCTGGTCTATAGCGGTCGCACTAATTATTACTCCTGCTTGATCTGGCGCACTTGACAACAGCCTGACAAGAGCGTTAGTGCCGCCCATTGCACTGTTTATTGGCGCTGATTGGCTAATCGTTAGTCCCCCTTGGCGCTCATTGGACCAAATGTTTTTTCAACATGAGGAACTGCTGTTGTATATCACAATGCCAGGGCAGAAGCTGCCAACTCGGTGGAGTGGAGTGGGCGGAGTCAATGGTCTTGCCCCAGGCAAGTATTTCCCATAATCTTGACATGCATGGAAATGAGGAACCAAGACAGCGTGTTTATAGATTTTCTCTGTCCCTCCATGCACAGTACACAAACCAGTCAGCGGAGCTCATGGGGTTTGTCATATGTATCATTAGACAAACTGTTCAGTGCACATCAGTCCAACACAACATGACAGGTGAGACGTGTCTCCTTTGCAAGTCATTTCGCCAAAGTCATTGGAGAGCCGATAAGTCTGGCCGGTGAATGACTACAATGAATAGGTAGCAGTGGCTGCAACCTCATTACAAGGGCAAAGCGCATACAGCAGGAGGCTGATATCTCTGGCACGGCCCTGCTTTGTTGTTTTCAATTTGAATAGGGAAGGGGATAATGCCTAATGCCTTTCCCTCTGTGGATATTGGCTTGTATGGGCGAGCGACCCGTGAAATGAATATTTTTGCAAGATGAGATTCGTCGTACACAAAGAGGAAGGTCCGCCTTTTCCAAGCGAGCGAGAAGCACCCAACACAGGAGAGCAGGTATTGTGTGGTCAGGGTGTGGAGAGCTCAGAGAATGGGAACACCTTTTTTTATATCAAGTTTTTTCAGATAACGAACACACACACCATTTCTCCACAATTGTACTTGACTGCACCCTGCTGGGGTGTCCTGGTCGTTGCTCCATCCCCTCTGCCGATCTGGGGAGAGTTGACTAGCACATGCTTCCTCCGACACATGTGCAGTCGCCAGCCGCTTCTTTTCACCGGCAGGAGGTAGCACTATTTCCAGTTTCCACCAGTTCCCCTCCCCCCGAACAGGTGCCCCGACTGACCAGCAGAGGCACTAGTGCAGCGACCAGGACACATACCCTTAATCTGACTTCCCATCCACAGACACAGCAAATTTTGTCTGTATGGATGCCTGAGCAAGGTGGAGGTAGCACGGGCGCTCGAACCTGCAACCCTCGTGTTGGTAGGCAGGGAATCTATCGCTGCACTACCTGGACACCCAAGAGTGGGAACACCTGAGGGGGGAAAAGAAGAGGAGAAAGAGGAAGAGTAGAAGGGTGATGGAGGAGTAGAGGATAAGGAGGAAGATGAGGAGAGGGAAGGAAGCGTAACAGAGAGGAATGGGAGGAGAAAAAGAGCTAGATAGCTGGAGGGACGACAAGATAATTGAGGAAAGAGGCTTATAGGATTACTTGGGGAGATGGAAAGTAAGAGTTTTGACTTTCAAAGTGTGTTTTGATCTGATTGAGCATGCAACTGTTAGAACTGACCAGCTGCATGAGAGTTGTGAACCCACATTCAGCAGGTACGGTCGATACAGCTCGCCAGCGTATTCGCAATATTGATTTAGTCTTTGCAGCAGTTGATACCATAGTGCTGTAAGAGTTCATTAGGTGTTGTGAAACTCCTTCAATGGTGTTCTCTACTGCATACATTTCCACTATATAATTCCTCCGACCAAGCAATTTGATTGGTCAACTAGACATTTGACCATTCACCATTCTGAAATCAGCATACCAGCACACCTATGAGTCATAGCCATGCTCAAATGGAGAAAAAAACACACCTAATTAGAGCTGGGTATTGGTTCAAATTTCAAGAATCGATTCGATTCCGATTCACAAGGTTGCGAATCGATTAATTTCGATTTGATTTGATTTGATTCAATTCGATTAATTTCAATATCGATTTGGTTAGTGATACCAAAACATGTTTTTTGAGCTGTACCCTGAATTACATGACTGTCCAGTTATGTAACACAGGGGTTCCCAACCTTTTTTGCGCCAAGTAGATACATGGGTAAAAAAAGTTGCAGACCTGTTGTCAATTTAATGGTTTTAGTTACACATATATTTACTCACCAGGTGGTGACAAAGGGTAAATAACAGCCTTTTCATCTGTCAATAAAGACACTTTCACAATTATGCACAGTGATTTGATTTCAGCCTATATAATTTCTAAAAGTAGATATTAATGATCAAACATTTCCATTTATGTAGCCTACAGTATTTATGTTTTTGTTTCAACTACAAACATAAATAAACGTCGATCTCTGGACATATGAATCGATAATCGAGGATTCAAATAAAAATCGATTAAAAATCGGAGAATCGATTTTTTTTAACCCAGCCCTACACCTAATCACTAAAATATTACTCCGCTGATCTGTTCACAGGGTTGGGGAGTAACGGATTACATGTAACGCCGTTACGTAATCTGATTACAAAAAACGGTAACTGTAATCTGTCACAGTACATTTTAAGATGTGTAATCTAGATTACAGTAACGGGGGTAAAGTAACGGCGTTACAGGCGGGATTACATTCGCCCTTGCCTCTTCATTAATTTTACAAAATAACAACAAAAAACAGTGTAGCCAACTGGCGAAATGATCTTGTGATAATAAGAGCGGTATGTCAGCTTCATGTGTGGGCGTGCCGATTTCCCCCTCTCCCCTCTCTGCTGCCTGCTCGCTCTCTGGCCAGTCCTTCAGTCCTCCTCCTTCAGTCAGCAGCCCGACAGGGACACAGACAGCTCTGAGAGTCTTGCAAGCCGCCCAACGCTTGTTGAGAAAGCAAATGCACGAAGCGAAATGTGGAAGTATTTTGCTTACGTTGCCGACAGCGAAGGCAAGCCCGGACACATCAAACAAAGCCAGTCTGTAAAAAGTGCTTCAACGCAACGCAGGTGAACGGATAAACATCGAACCAGCCAGGCGATTTCTCTCAGACAGGGATCCCAACTTCTTCAAATATTTCAGTTCAAAGACTGGTTAGCGAATGTGAATGATACAACATACATGCCCTCTTAAGTCAAATGAGTGTTATTTATTGTGTGACAAGCGAACTTTAAATTTAAATTTCAGCATTGGAGTTTTGCCGACCCCCAAAATAAGGAGGATTCCCCATCCAAGTGCACACGTCACTCCCCACCCGCTCTGCAGTGCCGCCCCACCCCCCAACATACAGGCTATTTGACACTATATTCACACATGGAGCGCTCAGGTGTGAAGGGAAATTCCGGGAAATGGCCGATATTGATTTACAGGTAATTTTCCTGTAGGCATGTGTGAAAACGGCTTTAGTGTTTCACGTCGTGTTTCAAGATTAAAGCAACAAGCTGCGTCTTCCACTCCACATCATGAAAAATACCCATAACGTAAATTAAAGTGGTCTTAAAAATAACTATTGTTGTATTCTCCTTAACTCATTCATGGCCAGTTTAGGACTGCCAATATTTAGCACAGGCCAAAGATTTTCATAATTGTTGGTCATCTTTCAAGACCCACAGTAAATTATCTATTAGCACCAAAGTGATTTGCAATACCTCAAAATGAAGATGTACGTCTCTGGGTTCACCAGGAAAAAAAAAGTGAGCTTTTAGCATGTTCTGTACTCTACTTATAGCCATTTATATACACCCTGCTTTCACCAAAAAGGTCTCTCTTGAGAAGACAAATAGGAGAAAAGTCCATTTGTGTAAAATACACAATCTCAGGCAGAACTCGCTCTCAATTCTTTTATTTTGAACTGTATTGACATCAGACATGTAAATATTATTCGTTATGACACAAATGACCAAAAAAAAAAATATATCTATATATATATATACACATGAAGTGCTTTTTTTTTTACATTCAACAATACAGTTTACTCAGTGTGAGTGAGTGTGCAGACAGACACACAGACAGACAGACAGACAGACAGACACACCGACAGACAGACAGACAGACACACACACACACACACACACACACACACACGATCCCCCTTTTATCTTCGTTGCGTGATTTCTAACCCCACATAGGATAAGCAATAACCACGCCCTGTGGCGCCGGGATTGGCCAGGAGCAACACTGGAGGGCACGCAGCCCAGCGATTTCATGAACCAACTGAATAGCTCTTGAGAACTGCCAGCGGGCTGCTGTGACTGCCGCTTCTGCCTTGTTAGCTGTTCGTGTGTTTATTTTGTTTTGTTCTGGTCCACCCGTCCTCGTCCATGTCTCCCTGTCCTATCCTCCCTGCTATTTGATCGTTCCCGTTTTCCCCTCGGCTATTCAACACTTCCTCACCGCCCTCTGGATTACCCGTCAAACTGATCGATCATTTCCTCATTCCTCCGATGATCAAACACATCTCTCTGGATTACTTTCTCCCGTTTTCTCCCGGCTGGCACAGAGGAAGGCGACCAGCTCGTGCAGCGCGCCGAGGGGCGTTTCAATGGCGTTTCTCCTGTCTGCACAAGGAAGCGTTTATCCGTTTTCTGATTTTCCTCCTGCTCAATTTCAAAACAACAGCTGCGGTATGTGTTTGTTCACGTGTTGTCTTAGATGCTAGGGACCTGATACTATGTCACAGGCTGGGGAAGTGTTTGAACTACGCCCTGTACTAATAAAAACAAAAACACGTCAAACACGTCTTTGGCGTGGATGGCTATTTCTGATAACACGTCAAAGACGTCTTTGGCGGTGAATGAGTTAACTTCATGTTGGTATAAACATTCTTATCTGGTTATCAATGGTAAAACATGCTTCATCTAGTTAAATAAGGGTTTTAGCCAGGACTCTTGACCAGGACTCCCTGGAAGAAGAGATCTTGTATCCCAATGGGACATTCCTGGATTTAAAAAAAAAAGTAATCCAAAAGTAACTGAAAGTAATCCCTACTTTACTTTTAAATAGTGGTAATCGGATTACGTTACTAAGTACAATTTCTAACAAGTAACAAGTGACTTTAAGGGATTCCTATTTAAAAGTAACCTACCCAACCCTGTCTGTTCAGCAGCCAACAACATTATTAGCCTGGTATCCAGACCCAATGAATCCTACATCGAACTCTGACCAATCACATTAGCAAAGCAGGACGACTTCAACTCTTCTTCTTCTTCTTCTTCTTCTTCTTCTTCTTCTTCTTCTTCTTCTTCTTCTTCTTCTTCTTCTTCTTCTTCTTCTTCTTCTTCTTTTTCCTCATCTTCTTCTTCTTCTTCTGCGGTGTTTTATGGCAGTTGGCATTCTTTATGTTGCATTACCGCCTCCTGGATTTATCCATCCACTGTTTCCCTACATTCTGTCCCTCTTCTCCATCTCCGAGTCCTCGTCTCCCTTCGACGATTCTTTGATAAGAACTTCTTCTTCTGTGGTCTTTGATAAGAACTGATCCATGTACACCGTACAGGAGGCAATTGTGATGTAATCAGTCATGATGTCCTCAGTGATGTCACTCAAGGAATTGTGATGTCATCAGTAGGGCTGCCCCCTCCTGGTCAATTGGTCAATTGGTCGGTCGACGTGCTCTTGGTCGACGAGATTCACGTTGGTCGAACAATCGCTGGTGTTAATAATTTCATAGGACCTTAAGGAGTCTTACTCTTTGCCGGGCTCCTCATGGTTCTTTTATCTCAGACTTCGTACTGCCCTAAAAACGTATGGAGTACCTTGGGACTCCCCCACAGTCCCCCATCCCCTTGTGAAACTTTCTCTCTCTGTGTTAAATTCTGGTTTTGTTTCTACTTTAGATTATCAAAACAAAACACTAACCACCTACCTGTTACATCGGTTTGGGATGGAGACCTTGATGGGCTCGGTTTTGATCTGGACTGGTCTAAAATATGGAGCAATGTTTTTTCCTCTTCCAAAAATCTTGCCCATCAGTTGATTAATTTTAAATTTGCACATAGTTTACTTTACACCTGTACGCAGAATGAATCTTACTCATTGACAGTAAATATCTTACTGATAGTGATTTATGTGACAGGTGCTCCCATTCTGATGTAAGAACATTTATGCACATGTTTTGGAACTGTACAACAGTCAAATTGCTCTGGGTACATGTTGTTGAATCACTAGTAAATCTACTTGATAAAGATCTTCCACTTTGCCCAGCCCTCTGGCTTTTTGGTCATAACCCAAATGTAGAGCCATATGAAATCCGCATTAACAGAATCGCGGACGGAATCACGGAATTGACCAATAAAAATGGAATCTACTGTAAAACGTGGAATACTGCAGAATTTGCCGTAATTGGGCTGAAATTCAATATATAATGTTAATAAGGTGAAGTCTCACACACACTCTCCCTCACACGCAGCTATACAGTGGACTCTGTCACTCTGCAGTAATGTAACTATAGTTAACGAGTGCATTAACAAGCGCATTCCAAGCATTCCAGCAATAGCAGTGAAGTAGCCTATAACGTTAGCGTTAGATGTCATCTGTGAATGATTCTGCATCGTTAGACCTCACTATTCTATTTAATTCTGTTATGTTGTTCGTTTAAAACGTTAGCATAACGTTGGCACAGTTATCAGTGTTGATGTTACTTGCCTTTCTAGTCAAGCCTTCCGACTGTAGTGATGGCAACAGGGAATGAAAGACGAAAAATATTCACTTTTGCACATGCTGGACAAGCTGGAAAAGTTTCAATTGTGGCTGTGTATTCTTATTCAGTTGACACTTGCCGTTTTTACACAATTTCTTCTTTCTCTAGACTCACGTTGACTCGTTCAAGTTAGCAAAGATAAACACCACCACTTCCTGTTATAACTTTAAAAATAAAATAGTATTTGAAGCATCTTCTTATGTTTGAAGTGAATGTTTTGTTTACAGTTGTTTTTTCTTTACTTGAAGCACACAATGAGAAGCTTAAAAGCACTTTACAAACATAAAAATTATGTAGAATGTTTTGTACAGTCATCTACTGTATTTCTGACTTGAATCACTTGTTAAAAATGGTGCATTGTTGTGTAAACTGATTGTTATATCTTATTAAATTGTGGACATTTATTCATCCCCACATATTAGACACTATTTCTGATGGTAAAATGAGCGTAAAAAGCAAAACACAGAATTCAGAACAATTAAAATGGAAAAAACGGAATTTGGAAAAAATAAAACGGATTTCATATGGCTCTACCCAAATGTTATACTATCATATGCAGTGAAACGAATAATTCTTGCTGCCTCTATAGCAGCAAAAAAGATGATTCTTAAAAGCTGGTTCGAACCAAATATTGTTTTGAATAGAGTCTGGGCCCTTATCTTTTATGATATCTGCCTTTTAGAAAAATCCACAGCCAATGGAGCAAAAATTGAAACACTATCCATCTGATCTAACGCTATGCTCTGTATTCCTAGGCTCTTCTAACACTACTCTCAATTCTAATGCTTATCCTTTATCTCTTCTATTATGAAATGTACTATTGCTTGCAATATGTACAGTATGTCCATTACTATGGCACTTCGGTACTATTGTTTGTAATATGTACAGTCCATTACTATGGCACTTCGGTACTATTGTTTGTAATATGTAGAGTATGTCCATTACTGCGACATTTCCGATACCATGTAATTTCTGCAAACGGCACAAACGACCTTTCGTTTATTTATTGTTTGTTTAGTTTTTGTATATTTTTGCTTCTGTTTGTTACTGTACTAATTTTGTTTATCCTTCTGTATGTCCCACTGTATGCTACATGAAAAAAATAAAAAATAAACAAAATCATTGGAGACATTCAACTTCATAAAAATAAAAGCGATCCGGAACGAAGTAATGTGCCGCGGAAGCAAGTTGCAACACGGACCTTTTCTACAAGCACACAGGAAGTGATCCAGCCAGGCTAGAGGCGTTATTTCGAATCGCACATAGGTTACACAAAAACCACGCCCTGTGCCCGCCTACGCAGCAGTCAAGCGCCGGGATTGGCCAGGCGCTCATGCTCATGTTGGGCTCTCTGTAGTCTCAACGCCAGACCGATGAGAGTTCTTACGCTGATACACTACGTTACTGCATGCTGCAGATCTCTCTCTGGGTCTGGGACACTTTCCCTCAGAGGGCTGGTTATGGGAGGGAACCGTTCACTTGGCCACCCGCCTCAGTGCTTATGAGGCCAGAATAACAGATGCTGCCCTTGGCCATTGGGAAGGCTAACCCTTTACTTTTGGTTTTATTTATTGTGTATGATTCAACTTTTTATCTATGATTTAATATTGCATGTTTTTGTAGATTGTTGGGACTTCACTGGCCTGGAACAAACGGCTGGCCTGGGGGGGGGGGCTAGGCCTATGTGCTGTAGCCTATTGTATTTTTAATTTTATAATTTTTATATTTTTAATTTGCAGGTTAAACTGTCAGCTGAGCTCTGTTATTGAAGCTTTGGCTAAAGGCCTGAATTTTACAATGATGTTTTGAAATAAATGTTTAAAAATCGATTGTGTGTTAAAAGCTTGTGTTTTCATTGCCGTTATTAGGCTACAGTAATTTATTTTCAATGTCAGCTATCAAGAGCAATTTGGTTAATAAAATCGCTGGGCTGGGCACAGTGTTTGTGGTGTGTGGGAAATGTTTGTTTGAAAAGCTTGTGTGTTGCGTTTTCATTAGCGTTAATACGCTAATAATTCATTTCAATGTCCGCTATCAAGAGCAATTCAGTTGGTTCATGAAATCGCTGGACTGTGTGCTGTGCAGTGGTTGTGGTGTGGGAGATTCCAGCTGTCAAAAGAAGACAAAAGACTTGCTCCTGGCCAATCCCGGCGCTTGACTGCTGCGTAGGCGGGCACAGGGCGTGGTTTTTGCGTAACCTATGTGAGATTCGAAATGATGCTAGAGTAGAGAGACTAACCATAGTTAGCAGGCTATCTAGACTGAAAGGAGAGCAACCAGCAGAGTGATGGAATTAACAATTAAATGGCTCAGCTATCAGCGCAAACAATGGACACGTTTCAGCACGCATCCACCATCAGCTGTTAACAAGGTGTTAACAAGCGGCTAACATTACGTTATGCAGTACGCACCTTATGAGATGAGACTAACGCTACAGTCATCAGTGAGACTGGACGTCCACAGAGATACATGTACACTCCAACTCCGGTAATGTTAGACAGACGTTATAAGATGTTACTGGAATAAATCGCAAAAGCTGTGTAGCTGTCCTTTCTGCCAACTAATTAACCATGCCACGTGTGGTAACGTTACATAACCATAACCATCGCACACGCTTTCTGAGAACTGAAAGCTGTTTGCCATTAACTGAATATGGCCAGGTGTTGCACGGCACGCTGAGCAGTCTGTCCATTCCGGTAACATTACAACGCTGCAAATAGCTTTTATTTATAATTACCGGTATTAGCTATCAGGTATAGTGCTCCGACCAATCGATTGGTCGGAGCTGTGGTCGATTTCTGGTCAACCAGGATAATCTTTGGTCGAGGGCAGCCCTAGTCATCAGTGAGTGATGTCATCAGTGATGATGTCATCAGTGATGTCACTCAAGCAAGTTCGCTGCTGAGTTTTGTCTGTCTGAGGGCCTGGTATGACCAGGAGGGCTACGCTCTAAACAGCCAATCCCTGACACTGACCAGGTAAGCGGGTAGCGGATCAAGGGCTAATTGGAAGTTAAGGATGATCATAACCACTGATGATGTCATGTAATGCCCCACAATCGTCAAGTGATGTCATACCCACTGATGATGTGAAATGACATGGCATGTGTTGACATGTTTGGTCACAACAAAAATGTGCACCCATGGCACCATCGTCTCAAGAGTCTCCAACCTATAGGAATCAAGTGTGCGCATTGCATAATATTTCTAGTATTGCTTAATTAAAGTTCCAATGTGTGATTTTCATTTTATATTTTGCTGTATTAACTCATTCATGGCCAGTTTAGGACTGCCAATATTTTGCACAGGCCAAAGATTTTCATAATTGTTGGTCATCTTTCAAGACCCACAGTAAATTATCTATTAGCACCAAAGTGATTTGCAATACCTCAAAATGAAGATGTACGTCTCTGGGTTCACCAGGAAAAAAAAAGTGAGCTTTTAGCATGTTCTGTACTCTACTTATAGCCATTTATATACACCCTGTTTTCACCAAAAAGGTCTCTCTGAGAAGACAAACAGGAGAAAAGGCCATTTTTGTAAAAGACACAATCTCAGGCAGAACTCGCTCTCAATTCTTTTATTTTGAACTGTATTGACATCAGACATGTAAATATTATTCGTAATGACACAAATGACAAAAAAAAAATATATATATATATATATACAGTATATATATATACATGAAGTGCTTTTTTTACATTCAACAATACAGTTTACTCAGTGTGAGTGAGTGTGCAGACAGACACACAGACAGACAGACAGACAGACAGACAGACAGACACACACACACACACACACACACACACACACACACACACACACAGAGAGAGAGAGTTCTGTCCACAGCTGCTGCTGGATCGCACCTCTTCCCAGGGAACACTACTGATCGCCCCGCAAATTAGCATAGGAGGGGAACACCAAACTGGTCTAAGATCAGCGTCTAGCCTCCTCTGCCTCTGCATCGTTTTCCTCCTCTCGTTCGGGCTGGGACGAATGCTGCGACACAGGAACGGGGTCGGCTTGGCTTTGGGACCAGGCGCTGGAACCGGATCGATCATGTTGGTTTGACTACCGTGAACAACTCAATCCAGGTTCGCCCTGCAGCAGAGGCGACCAGCGCAGCGCGCCGAGGGGTGTTTCAATGGCGTTTCTCCTCTATGCAACAGGCAGCGTTTCTCCGTTTTCTCCTCCTCTTCCATTTCAAAACAACAGCTGCGGCATGTGTTTGATAACGTGTTGTCGGCTTGTCTTTGAGGCTAGGGACCTGATAACATGTCACAGGCTGGGGAAGTCTTTGAACTAACGCGCTGTACTAATAAAAACAAAAACACGTCAAACACGTCTTTGGCGTGGATGGCTATTCCTGATAACACGTCAAAGACGTCTTTGGCGGTGAATGAGTTAATTTTCATGATGTTTAGAGAATGGCATGTAGATAAAGAAAAGTACAAATTTGATTTTACCCCAAACTTTTCCAGCTTCAAAATATAATTTTTGGCAATGAAGCTGTGAATGCAGGCTAGTTCAGTTGTCATATCACTCCCTAGGCTTTATACAGTGTTTTTCAAAAATACTGTTACAAAGGGCTTTATAAAACCAATAAGATACACAAATAAATAGAATAAAAGACTAGGACAAATTGGATAAAGAAGGAGACATACAATATTACAACAGAGAGGCCTCCTCCAACGCTAATGCAGTTGTCATTGCCAGTTCCACAGTTTTCACCAAAACTGAATAATTTCTTCCATGCCACACATTTTCACATGAGATGTGCCTGTTCAAATTATTTCCACTTTTTATTTAGCATTTATATCTGATTATCTCAACACCACATGGCCAATCAGCACTATATCTGTGTGTGGTCTTCTACCATTGTACCAAGTTTAGGAAAAATTGGCAATTGTCTAAATTGAAAATGTTTGATTGGGCCAATAATGGAGGTTTTCCTATTCTTCTGTCTGCTGAAAGGCCACAGAGTTTGATGGTGTTACGTGAATCCATTCAGATGTTTGGTCAATGGCTTTGAAAAGTCTCAGTTCTTCCTTGCCCCATGACCAAACTTTCCACAAAGTTTAATGCAAGTCCGTGCAGAACTTTTGAAGTTATTCTGCTAACAGACAAACACACAGACAGGCAGGCAGGCAGGCAGAAAAGCGCAAAAACATAACTCCCATCCAACTCTGAATAAAAAAAATAACATTTAAAAAGGCTTTCCTGTACAAGAGTGCTTTGAGACGTGGTTTAAAATATAATATGCAAATGCAAATCTTCCATTAGTCCAACAAACATCGACCTACCAACCCTTCTGACAAAGCCGCAACCTCATTATAGAAAACCCAGACAGCCCGCCCCGTTCATCCTCTCGTCTGCCATTCTCTTTCATCCTTTCTACCTGGGCAAGGCGGGAACCATATCAATATTATTTGTGTGCCCACCTTCCCGCTGAAGGGAGAATGCATTTTCTGGATGGGCTCATAAATCCCTTCTCTACCTGGCTGGGGGGAGGCGAGGACGCACCGTGGTTGGCTGGCCGCTCCTCTTGGCCGAGGCTATAGATCTGGATTGACAGCTGCTCCGTCCTGTCTGCCATTGTTAATCATTGAAGGATTTGGGCTGCCGGTGAGCGGCTCTGCCAAGCGACCTTGAGCCCCCCCGGGGGCTAAAAGCCTGCCACCCTGTAACAGCAAGCAAGAGCCACTTGATCCAGCCAGTCCAATTGCTCCATAAAAGAGATTGATAGCTAGATGTGGTGCGTTGCTGGACTGCATTGTTCACTCCAAATGGAATGACACATGCTTTAAATACACACATACACTTCTGCCCCCCCCCATGCATTCTTATGGATAATTTGACCCATTAATGAAGCTTATATAACTTCAATCTACCACTGCAGCACTAGCATTCACTGTGTGATGGGTTTTCTGCACAACTGAATGGAAGCATGTTCGGATCTCACCTTTACCTTATCTCACCTTTACCGTATCATTCTGGTTGAAGCACTTGTGAAAAACAACATTCGTGTTGCATTGTCTCAGGTTCATGATGATTGCATAGGTTGAGGTGATGTCTCGTCATAGACGCTGCTGGGTTAGCTGGCTCAGCCTGGCTGGGGACGTGGTCAGGGTGGGGTAAATCCCCTGTTCTATCCATTCAGCAAAGTTAGAATTTAGCTGCTAGCCCAGCCCAGGCAGACACGATCGGGGATTTGACCACCGCAGTAAACGCACATCTGAACAGACGTCTTGTGTTCTGCTCTAGAATCCCCAAACCTGTAGTGTAGAGCCGCAGCACCTTCCTTTGGTGAGTCAGCCCATTGAGATATATGGGCGGTTTTACCCCACTCGCGCGCCAGCCGCATAACATTTTGTGGGCGTCCCCATACATGCCGACTGTCTCTATTGTGTCAGGTTAATGATGATTGAGAAGATTGAGAGAGAATTAGTTACATACTTCGACAATATTGTTTGTTTTCAAACTGACATGCCAATGAAGCGGATTGAATTGAAAGTGAGGGAAATACAGAGAGAGACAAAAGAATGAGACATTGTTGGCAGCGGCGGTGGTGGTGTTGTCCTGGAAGAAAAAGGCCTTATCCATGTTTGGAAGAAGCCGTCGATATGATATCACTCTAGTTTTGAAGTGAGACCTCCTTCTCCACAGTGACACGGAAGGCGAGGACATGAGAGAAGCCAGAGAAGGCTGGCCATACACTACAGTAGGGGGGTGGAGAGGGGGAAATCTTTATATCAGAGTCGACAGATGTCGTGCAAGACATGAATGATACAGAAATAAATAGAAAGAGCCTGCTTGAGGCCATGTCAAAAAAATGCCTCTCTGTCTCGCACTCTCTTTCTCTCGCTCTCTGTCTCACCCCGTCTCTCTCCATCTGTTCAACTGAACATTCAGTGAGGGCATAATCCAGGATTCATGTGGATCCAGCACTCCAGTCCCAGGTTTTTGCTCCATCCACACCGTCGGAACAGGCAGCAGCAAATGCCTGTTTGCCTGCCTTTCTCTCCTCTACTCTCTCACTCTCTCCCTCCCTCTCTGTCTCTGTCTCTCTCTCCCTCTCTCCCTGCGCTCTACTCAGCTCTGCTGCAGTGGATGGAGCTCTCGGCGCGCTCGCAACTCGCCTCGGCGGAGGAGATCTGAGCATCATTTCCCAACCCTTCTTTCCTTTTTGCCCTCGTTCTTTTGCCTGCCCCCCATCGCCGCCTCTCCCCGTCTTCAGAGGTTTCGGATAAAAGAGGAGAAAGCAGAAAGGTCTAAAGAGCTCGGGAAGTCTTTGAATCCAGCATCTCTCTCATATGGCTGTGTGATCTTCTGCTGTCTCCGTGTGACAGACAAGCCCATGCTCTTAGATGCCTCCTGCTTTTAGACTCCGTGCCAGGTAAGTTGACAGTGCTTCATCTTTGACCATTCATTTGAGGTGATAAGGCTGACAGAGGAGCGGGTCAGGGTGTTGCTCCTGGGAGGGGGTGGGGGGGAGTGTTACATGCTCTTGGGAGGAGATGAGATTCTGGAAGTTGTGTGCAAACAGTATTAAAAGTACTGCATTTTTTGTTTCTCTTGAGGGAAACCCTGTAGATGTACTGTGCAGTGCAACACAGCTGATGGCAAGGATATTCTATGACAGCCTTGGGGAGGGAGTACTCTGCGCTGTGTGTGTGTATGAGTGCTCGCTGGTGTGTGTGGGCGGCCGTATGCGTATAATGTGAACTCTCGTGGAGCGGTGATCTCTGCGTGGGCTGCTTACATGTGTATCGTGCTGTGTTTTGTGAATGAAGTGCTTTTGCGTGTTCAAGGAGAAATAATGCGTTTGTAGTGTCATGCATGTGCGTGTGTGTGTGGTGTGTGAGACGTGTGTTTCCCTTTCCACACTATCAACAGCTTCTCATCACACACACTGGGAAACCCTGGGCTAAAACCCTGCCGTTTTACTGTAGCCGGTGATGCAGGTGACGATTTACAGCCTGGCTTCCTTCAGTTGTTGTGACCCCCGGTGTAAATCTGTCAGGTTTTCTGAAGCACGGAGGCACTGCGGCTGGCTCGGAGACACTCAGGCTGTCCATGTCCACTGCTGCACTGCAGACACACACTCCCTCACCAACAGACAGCACCTTACTCAACCACAGACAGCCTGTCCATGTCCACTGCTGCACTGCAGACAGACTCTCCCTCACCAACAGACAGCATCTTACTCAGCCACAGACAGCCTGTCCATGTCCACTGCTGCACTGCAGACACACTCTCCCTCACCAACAGACAGCACCTTACTCAACCACAGACAGCCTGTCCATGTCCACTGCTGCACTGCAGACAGACTCTCCCTCACCAACAGACAGCACCTTACTCAACCACAGACAGCCTGTCCATATCCACTGCTGCACTGCAGACACACTCTCACCAACAGACAGCACCTTACTCAGCCAAAGACAGCCTGTCCATGTCCACTGCTGCACTGCAGACACACTCTCCCTCACCAACAGACAGCACCTTACTCAGCCACAGACAGCCTGTCCATGTCCACTGCTGCACTGCAGACAGACTCTCCCTCACCAACAGACAGCACCTTACTCAGCCACAGACAGCCTGTCCATGTCCACTGCTGCACTGCAGACACACTCTCCCTCACCAACAGACAGCACCTTACTCAGCCACAGACAGCGTAGGCTGGTCTATCAGCCCGTGCTATTTGAACAGATGCTTGATGATAATCCAGAGTAACTTCCACTCGTCAGAATGGCCATGTTTTTTCAGTGTTGGTGGGAGTTGAAGCCGGAGTTTTTGGCATTTTAAGTGGCACGCTCCAGCAGCTGTGCTGTTGATACCACTGTGGTGTCGTGACAGTATTGTTTCCCCCTTTGTGCTTCATTGAGACTTGAAAATAATCGACCCCCGGCGGTCCCCCCAGCCATTCCACACTCCCCAGTAGTGCTCAGGCTTCACCCCCCTTGGCATAGCCCTATCTGAAATCACAGGCCCTCTGGATATGGGGCTTCCCCTGTGTGTGTGTGTGTGTGTGTGTGTGTGTGTGTGTGTGTGTGTGTGTGTGTGTGTGTGTGTGTGTGTGTGTGTGTGTGTGTGTGTGTGTGTGTGTGTGTGTGTGTGTGTGTGTGTGTGTGTGTCTGTGTGTGTGTGTGCGTGTGCGTGCGTGCGTGCGTGCGTGTGCAGGGCAGCCAGGTGGCGTTGCGAGCAGGGAAACCCAGGCTCAAACCCCCGTGACAGAAATCATCCTCCCTGCTTGAGTGTCAATGAGCAAGACACCAGCTCCAAGCGCGCTGACTCACATAGCTATCGATTCCCACATCATGTATGCTCACGCATGTGCACATGCATGTACAGTATTAGAGCGTCCTTATTACATTACTAAAACATAATCAAGAGATGAGTGACAGAACAAACCACTCTAAAGTGCCAAGGACGTGGCTAAGTGGTGAATTTCCATCCGTGTCCCAGACAGTCTCCTGAACCATGGCTCCCAGTCCCTGATGGAGGCTTAATGCAAGCCATACGAGGTGAAACACACACACACACAGTCACACACCAACAACGCAACACGCACACGCACACACACACAACCCTCAGACCAACCATCCCTCATCCACCGCTCAAGCGACCTTTACTTCGCTTTGCCTTGACCCGCCGATTAGTTCTAGTCCAGCACCAGACTTGAGCAATCTAGGTATAAATATGAATGTTCCCGACAATGACAGGATATGGATTGTCTTGTCAGACACCTACTCTATTGGACTTGTCCCTTTCAGCGCAGCCTGATGGGAAGTCAGGATGAAGCAGGACTATTTTAGTGAGAAAGATACGGCTGTTGGAAATGACATTGTCACTTTGACTTTCAAGCAAGACGAATGATCCGTGAGTGGCGGCTGAATTTGATTGTGCAAACAGCTTGTTTACATCATGTGTTTTTCTTGGCTTGATGTGATGTGATGTGATGTGATGTGATGTGATGATGTGATGTGATGTGATGATGTGATGTGATGTGATGTGATGTGATGTGATGTGATGTGATGTGATGTGATGTGATGTGTGTGTTTAGCTGAGGCCTTGGAAAGTGGACACGCCACATGTGAGTTGAACTATGACCATGCAACGTGCATCCCATCTCTATTCTTTCCACAGCTCGCATGCCTCAATTAAGTAGGTGTCTCCCACAAGTAGCAATGGACTGGATTATACTACACGCATGCACACACGCACACACACACATACACACACACGCGCGCGCGCGCACACACACACACACACACACACACACACACACACACACACACACACACACATACACACACAAACACACACACAAAGGGAAGAACCATTCTAACGTTGTTGGCGGCTGACAGATATCTGGGACAATGGAATCACACAGTAGCTGTTGACAGCAACAGTCATGGCCGCTAAACGCTGCAGCCCGCACACAATGAAAACAGCCTTCAGCCAGAAACAAATCAAATGAAACAAGTCAAGATATCCAGGGAATTTCGACAGTCTATCATCTCTCTCCAGGTTGACATGTAGCCCTGAGAGAGACCATAGTTCAAGTATGGAATATTGCCGCCAGCGTATTTGCAATAATAATCCACATCCTTCATCATGAATGATTTGCATTATAGAATTATCCATAATAATTGTGACAAGCACCAATTCATCCAATTTGTACGAGAAGCCTGGAGTTATTTATGCCCGTTAAATTGTGTTAAGAAAGGCCAGAGGTCTTCATCAGCCTGCGTCACGATCGCAGATAGTCGAGCGGTTATTGAAGAGCAGGATGACGTTGATCCAGGTCTGTTTACGTTGCTGCGGTCATGCAACAAATTGTGTTTGCACAGATGAGATTTCCTGCTTGGAGGGCCTCTTGTGATGATTGGTTCAGCTCAACGAGGCAGACTGTCACAGGTCAATAGGGCCCAACCACGCTGAATTCGAGGGCCAAGTGTCCCTGACAAATGGTTGAATACAATCCTGTAGCCACAGGAGCTTCACTGTAAACCAATGGGTTTAGATGGGAATGGGAAAGAATGCTTTGGAAATGAGTGACAGCTTCATTTGTCACAAGTCACTTGGTCATGGGTCATCTTTTCAGCAGCTGGCATGGATGAAAACTGTGGCAGGACAACATGGCACAACATGTCTTTTTGGATAGAGGACAGTGTTCCACATCTCTGGCTGAATGGGTGAACTGTTGGTGGACATGCAGACAGACGGTGGCCTGGCTTGTTCCATTAAGTCACTGGTCACTGTGGCATTTCACTTCAAACTGTGTGGAGGTCAATCACTGTAGATAATGTGTGCTTTTGGCCACTGGTGTCACTGGTGCCGGTTTGTTGCACGTGCACGTGTAGATAATGTGTGTGTGTGTGTGTGTGTGTGTGTGTGTGTGTGTGTGTGTGTGTGTGTGTGTGTGTGTGTGTGGAGAGGGCGTGCAGCTGTCAGCGCAATCTATTTGCTGGGATAATGGTTGTGACTCCAATCAGTGTCCAGCTGACTCCATCAACCCTCTCTCTTTGGAAAACACACACACACACATGCGCGCACGCACACCACAAGCAAACATGCTGGCTGCCAAAGAGGTTGTGAACAGTGGCCTCTTCAGAGCAGGCCTCTCTCCCGATGAGGAATCTTGAACTCAACCCAATAGGGAAAAAACGGAAGAAAAGCCCTCTCTTCTATGCCTCAGCATCTGTCTCTCTCTCGCTCTCTCTCTCTCTTTCTCTCTCTCTCTCTCTCTGTGAGTCTCTCTATCTGGCCAGTCAATAAGTTGCACCGCAACTGTCTGTGCCGGTGCCAGAGCTCAGCACTGAGCCACAGGTAGAGCATTAAAGCCAAATGACTCATGCACTGAAACAGAACAAGCTCTTTGCTACTTGAAAGCACTGCTCAGGCCTGCTTGTTAAAGTTACACCCGGATAAACCGCTCAGGCTGCGAGGCATTTCCCTTCCTCCACCACCGACGGCAGTATGCTGACACGGAAGGGAAAGTGGGAAGAAGAAAAAAGTCCATCTTAACACTTTTTGTGTGTCACATTCAGTCTTAAAATCTTGTAACTGTGAGCTGCAATATATGTAAGGTTACCCTAAAGTACCACGACTATACATAACCAACCCCCCACACCCCCCTAGGAGTACCGCAGGGGTGACGTATCTTTGTAGTCGGAAGGCGGAAGTCCTGGACATGTTGGCGCTTGAGGGGAAAAGTGAATGGAGTTTTAGAATGGGGATTTCACTTAAATGCATAAAATAGGGTCTGTGGTTAACAATAGTTTATGGGAGTGGTAATTTGGGTTCAGCAGGATAATCTTCACAAACGTGAATCACTTTTATGCCTTTTGAAGCGTTTTCTGAAAATCACGTTTAAAGAAACACATTTACGTTTCAAAAGTCATAAAAGTGATTCATGTTTGTGAAGATGATCCTGCTGAACACAAATTACCACTCCCATAAACTTTTGTTAACCACAGACCTTATTTTATGCATTTAAGTAAAATCCCCATTCTAAAACCCCATTGACTTTTCCCTGTAAGCCCCAACATGTTACTTACAGACTAATTCCTGCGGCGCTCTATTATGGTGAAAGCATGTCCCGCCCATACTCTGCCTCTGATTGGGTTGTGTTTAGGCATGAGGATTGATGATTGGTTATGGTTTAGGGTAAAATATCAGGATAAGCCAATCTTAGGCAGAGTAGGCCAGGCCATGCCTCCGCCATAGGCCTACTCGGGGGGGGGGATATTGCACCTGGTAGCGATAAGTTACCGTGTTAGGTTATGGTTACTGCTAGCACAATGTTAGCGAGGAGAAGCGCCAACAGAGTGAACAATAATTTTCTATGTTATGCCATGCCAAAAGAGTTTAAGGTATTTAGAGAAGGAAAGGCTCCCCCTTCGCGTTGTTACTGAAGTCAAACAGTATCTCCAGCTCAGACAAACTTGCTGGGGTTTAATCCAATCGAATGCTCCAAAGACAGCCTGTACTTCAGCCCATTCAAATTTGGCCAGAAGAGGTTGTCATCTTCCAAAGAAGTTCAATGGTATTCGACCAATCAAGACACATGTAAACAAAACCACGGCAGGTGATTGGAGAAATTAGCGGATGTCCCGCCTGGAGCGGATGTCCCGCCTTACATCCGTTTCGACCAACTTTCTCCTCTATGAAGTACAGACGGGTAGGCAGAAGCATTTGCAAATTGCGGGAGCTAACGCGTCTGTTTTAAAAGACTATACAGTAGATGGACATTTTTCCACATTTCAACTCTGATTAGATGCAACACAGGCTTGTTTCAGCAAAGTGTGTAAGCAAGAGGGGATTACATGTGTGAGTGTGTGTAGCTCCATTTAGATCAGAGTAGGTTGTAAAAAGTATTTGTTATAGAGTACACACACGCACCTCATTTCTTCTTTGCCAAGGTTTAAAATCCTGCGTTCGTTTGACGCCGCATCGCAGGGCCTTGCTCCCTCTGTTGCCATGGAGATGCCGTTTGGCAGTGTTGCCATGCCGATTCCTGTATTTCTTTGCATAACCCCACGCCAAAACCGTGCTACTTGCCGGGGACGCACCCGTGCCAACTGTGTGTGTGGGTGTGCGGAATGCTGCTCGTCCACGTTTTTTGGTGACTGAGAGACAGTGAGAGAGAGAGAGATCAAAACAAGGTAGGAAGGATAGAGGGGAGGAACGAAAGAGGGGAAAGGGAATGATGAAAAGAGGATGATGGAGACGGGAGTGGGAGATTCAGACACAGACACATAGGACCTCCAGCAGAGAGGACTAGAGTACGTGCACGGACACATAGGTCCTCCAGCAGAGAGGACTAGAGTACGTGCACGGACACATAGGTCCTCCAGCAGAGAGGACTAGAGTACGTGCACGGACACATAGGTCCTCCAGCAGAGAGGACTAGAGTATGTGCACGGACACATAGGTCCTCCAGCAGAGAGGACTAGAGTATGTGCACGGACACATAGGTCCTCCAGCAGAGAGGACTAGAGTATGTGCACGGACACATATGTCCTCCAGCAGAGAGGACTAGAGTAGGTGCATGGACACATACTGTAGTTCCTCCAGCAGAGAGGACTAGAGTATGTGCACGCCACGGACACATACTGTACGTCCTCCAGTAGAGGGGACTAGAGTACGTGCACGGACACCTACAGTAGGTCCTCCAGCAGAGAGGACTAGAGTACGTGCACAGACACATACGTCCTCCAGCAGAGAGGACTAGAGTACATGCACGGACACATACATCCTCCAGCAGAGAGCAGAGAGGACTAGAGTAGGTGCATGGACACATAGGTCCTCCAGCAGAGAGGACTAGAGTACGTGCATGTGAGTGAGTGTGTGGGTGGAGGGATGCCGCAACAGTGCAGCTTATTTTGCCTCTGATTTGATTCCTGCAACCCTCTGTGAATGGCTTCACATTACAGTATGTTACTCCAAGCCTGCACTATAGCCAGCTCAAACAATCAATCCAGGAAGTTCCATAATATTCCCAACGATTTTCAGATCACCGTGAAGTGTATTGACTTGTTTTCTGAGCGGAATAGCTATTTATTGACATGAGCAGTATAGAAAAGCTAATTTGCTCACTCATAAACAGCAAATGAACTGTACTTCTTTCCATCTGATCTTGCCACTCACAACCAGTATAGTAATCCTCATAATTTATAGTATTTCCTGTGGGGTCCTCTGGTAGGTGACCCTAATTTGAAAAGGCGCACATAATTAAATTCACATTCTCTTTATATAGATGCCCTTTGTTCTCTCAATCCACTGCCCCATTGTACCCATTTTCATTAATGAATAGATCCATCAGTGGCTGGATTTCCCTCGGGAGATGGCTTTGCAGGGTGGTAGTGACTGACTAACCTAAATACCCAAATAAATAATGCATCCACGCTGTTTTGATCTGTCATTTCTGTTTAATATGCAGGGCTAAATAACCTTGATTACATTATTTGGCATCGTGTTTGGAACGTCAAATGCGTATTGGCTTACTTTTAGGCTAACAAGCATTGATGCAGCGAGGAAGGCAGGGTGAAAGTCATGGTTTACAATGGCAAGAAGGGAAAAATTTCAGGTATTACAGCTAAATAACAAGGTTTAAAGCAGAGTATGTTGATATGACTGCATTAATGTTAGCTACAGTTCTAGCAATTAAATAATAAATAATGGGCTTTTGGATTTTTAGAGTTTTAGCGCCATCACTAAAGTCCTAACTAAAGTTCTAACGTTTTTTCATACCCTGAAGAAGGCTGTTTGTGCCACTACGCGTGGGTCATGTCCCAGCTCTTTTAACATGCACTAGCTATGTTTTTAAACCTTTCTCTCTCGTAACGGACAAGCCCGTCTTTTATTGTCACACGAACACCACAATACATGCATGCGGCCACAACACACTCATGCTGACGGTGGCCGGTGAAAAGTGTCCTCTGCATTTAACCCATCCAGGCATGTCCTTTCTTCCGAGGGGCAGGCCAGGAGCAGTGGTCGCTTTCTCGTACAGCGCCCGGGGACCAACTTCGGATGTTGTCGTCACTGGTCGGATGACGATGACCATCTGATCTTCTGCATGTTTTTAGTGGGGGGGTTATATACGGAGGAGCCCCCTGGGGGCTTCTAAATGATATAGCCATCTATAGTAAATAAAGGCTCTTTACTTTCTGCCAGAAGAGTGCCTTGGACCTTTCTTCTTTTTTGAACCTTTGTGATCCTCACCAATGAGCACCTTCACCACACCAGTTTTGGACTTCTGAGCACTCTGGACCTTTTTTCTTCCTCAATAAATAATGGGGGTTTGGATTTTTAGAGTTTTAGCACCATCACTAAAGTCCTAACTAAAGTTCTATAGGGAAACCCCGAAAAGAGTAAAGAGTAATTCATTTTTTTGTAATTCCACTATGACTCATGATTCTTTTGTTGTACAACAGATAGCCTTGAGTCTAGTCGTATTGGACAAGCTCAATTCAGTCTTGAGTACTATGGAGTGGGTTCAGTTCAGTCTGAGTACTACGGAGTGGGTCCAGTTCAGTCTGAGTACTACGGAGTGGGTCCAGTTCAGTCTGAGTACTACGGAGTGGGTCCAGTTCAGTCTGAGTACTACGGAGTGGGTCCAGTTCAGTCTGAGTACTACGGAGGGGGTCCAGTTCAGTCTGAGTACTATGGAGTCGGTCCAGTTCAGTCTGAGTACTACGGAGGGGGTCCAGTTCAGTCTGAGTACTATGTAGTCGGTCCAGTTCAGTCTGAGTACTTTGGAGTGGGTCCAGTCTTGAGCGGTGGGGTTTCAAATATGTAGCGACTAGCTGGCAGCTTAGGGCAATGATACAGATCAAATACAAAGTGAGCTGAGTCAATGTCATGACGGAGGCAATGACACATGCAGCCTGTGGTGTGCATCCCAAAACCGGGGCGTAGTGGTTCAACTGATTCCTTTCCCATCGTAATCTGTGGAGGCTGAAACTCTGCCTTCACCACCTACTGTACATCTACAGTATCTTCACCACAGTCACATATCTCTACCATGTCTTACCTACATTGTCTCTAAAAGGATGTGATGACATACAATTGTGTTACTTGTCAGCAAAATAAGTTCATAGGAGCATAATATTATGTCAGTACGTGTTGCTGTCGGCATATGCTGCATTGGAACAAGTGTGTTGTCCCAGATGTGTTGAAAATGACTTTGTAAGAGTGTACCTGCCATCTGGAGGCTGCATAGTCCCCAATTTGCTGCCACCCAGAGGTGCAAATCCTGCCTCCATCTTCTGTTGTCTGCACAACTGTATGTTTCACAATCACAACTCCACCCATACCCTACTTGTCAGTAAAATGACACAATCAACTAAAGACGGCACGGTGGCTCAGTGGTTAGCGCTGTTGCACAGCAAGAAGGTCCCGGGTTCAAACCCGTTCCGTCCCAGGTCCTTTCTGTGTGGAGTTTGCATGTTCTCCCCGTGTTTGTGTGGGTTTTCTCCGGGTGCTCCGGTTTCCTCCCACCATCAAAGACATGTATGTTAGGGTTAATACTCCTGTCAGTGCCCCTGACCAAGGCAATGGCGAAAGAACTGGGAGTTGGTCCCCGGGCGCTGCACTGCGGCTGCCCACTGCGGCTGCCCACTGCGGCTGCCCACTGCTTCTCGTTCTAGGAAGGTTCCTAGTAAAGGATGGGTCAAATGCAGAGGATGAATTTCCCCATGGGGATAAATAAAGGATAACTTAACTTAAAGAATGTTTTTTCTACCTTTATCATTTGGTTTGGCCTTTGCTTGCTCGCCAAGGTTTGGTTTTGTGGATCTTCAAATTTCAGCTTTCTCCTGAGTGACAATTTCAATCCGTCACCCTGGGACCCGGGCTTACAGAAACAGAGAAGTAGTCCTCATATCTGGCCCCCACCAGTCGCCCATGACTCATTTTGGGTACAGATGAAAATGATATAAAAAGGGAGGCCTGGCTGTCAGAGAGGGCCACGGCCAGGCCAGAGTGAACAGAGATGGTGTGGTCAGCCAGAGAGGCAGTAACAGATGAGGATGACCTGTGCTGAGCAGTGGACAAACTATGTTCCTCTCAGGACAGGGAGCCAGGTGGTGAACAGTCAAAGATGAGACTGAACGGTCAGCGTGAGAATGGAGTCATCATCTCTAGGTTTTGGAGGGAACATTGTGCAGCAGGAGAGAGGGAGGCACGTGCGCGCGTGTGTGTGTGTGTGTGTGTGTGTGTGTGTGTGTGTATGTGTGTGTGTGTGTGTGTGTGTGTGTGATTCAGTGCAGTGACAGTGGCTATGTTTATGCAGACTAATGTTCTTTTTAAAGTCACAATCTGTGATATATATCACAGATATATATTGTGTGTATATATATACACATACACATCTGGGAAGAGCCGTAGACTAGCACCATGCTTCCTCCGACACATGCGCAGTTGCCAGCTGCTTCTTTTCACCTGACAGCGGGGAGCTTCACCGGCAGGACGTAGTTTCCTTGTGCCCCGAACAGGCAAAACAGTGTTTTGTTTGTAATAAACCAAAGAAGAAGTGGGTAGTTAGCATGAGCAGTGATAGCCACCAAAGAAGAAGTGGGTAGTTAGCATGAGCAGTGATAGCCTAGCCTGGGTAAACCCAGCCTCCACGTGACCTCTATGTGCTATCAGTCACAAACTGATAGCACATAGAGGTCACGTGGAGGCTAGTGATAGCCACCAAAGAAGAAGTGTAGTTATCATGAGCAGTGATAGCCACCAAAGAAGAAGTGGGTAGTTAGCATGAGCAGTGATAGCCACCAAAGAAGAAGTGGGTAGTTAGCATGAGCAGTGATAGCCACCATGACTGAACAGACAAAGAAAAGAGGAACTCAAATTGCATCAGCAGAAAATCCACATTGCAGTTCTGGACACTGTTTGATTGACAGGTGAAAGTCCAACATGGCAGTACTGGACACACTGTTTGATTGACAGGTAAACTCTGGGAATGCAGTACAAAAATGAGCACTTACTACCAAAGAAGTCAATCAAAACATTAAATTAAAAGATCTTGTGGATTACCAGTCTAATATTGGCTAGTACTGTGTTTATGAGATAGTGCATGTAAACAGTACACCATATCGTGGTTATGAGATAGTGCATGTAAACACCATATCGTGGTTATGAGATAGTGCATGTAAACACCATATCGTGGTTATGAGATAGTGCATGTAAACACCATATCGTGGTTATGAGATAGTGCATGTAAACACCATATCGTGGTTATGAGATAGTGCATGTAAACACCATATCGTGGTTATGAGATAGTGCATGTAAACACCATATCGTGGTTATGAGATAGTGCATGTAAACACCATATCGTGGTTATGAGATAGTGCATGTAAACACCATATCGTGGTTATGAGATAGTGCATGTAAACACCATATCGTGGTTATGAGATAGTGCATGTAAACACCATATCGTGGTTATGAGATAGTGCATGTAAACACCATATCGTGGTTATGAGATAGTGCATGTAAACACCATATCGTGGTTATGAGATAGTGCATGTAAACACCATATCGTGGTTATGAGATAGTGCATGTAAACACCATATCGTGGTTATGAGATAGTGCATGTAAACACCATATCGTGGTTATGAGATAGTGCATGTAAACACCATATCGTGGTTATGAGATAGTGCATGTAAACACCATATCGTGGTTATGAGATAGTGCATGTAAACACCATATCGTGGTTATGAGATAGTGCATGTAAACACCATATCGTGGTTATGAGATAGTGCATGTAAACACCATATCGTGGTTATGAGATAGTGCATGTAAACACCATATCGTGGTATGAGATAGTGCATGTAAACACCATATCGTGGTTATGAGATAGTGCATGTAAACACCATATCGTGGTTATGAGATAGTGCATGTAAACACCATATCGTGGTTATGAGATAGTGCATGTAAACACCATATCGTGGTTATGAGATAGTGCATGTAAACACCATATCGTGGTTATGAGATAGTGCATGTAAACACCATATCGTGGTTACAGCCACCTGGAATGCAATTTTTATAAGGGAGTGTGACGGAAAGTTGTGAAGAGATCTGAAGTGGCTCAGATCCAGTATCTTTCTGTGTAGTTGTAACTAGGCTTACTTAATCATTGGCAAGGAACACAGATAGGCAAACATTCTGTTTATCCGTATGTCCGTGGATACGGTGATATTAAAGTGTGGGTTTGTAAACTACTTATCGCAAATATGACCTTAGCTGAGCCAGTATCCGAATTAATACTGTAACTGTGCACATACAAACATAGTCAGTGATCCTCTGGATCTAAGTGGGATCCCCATGCAAAGATATAACAAGCACAGGAGAAGTAGGAGCTTTTCTCTCTGGTACACTTTGTCTCTTTTTTCTTCCTAATTAACTTCATATTTTCTGTCTCTCATCTGAGTCTCATTCCTACTCTGTTTCCTCTCTTCCTTGTTTACTCAATGCGCTTCTTCTGCAGTATAAAAGCACCAGCAAAGTTTCATATTGCTATGGAATACAGAGCGAATTCACCGCTTTCATTTCACTCTCTCTCTCTTTCTCTCCCTCTCTCTCTCTCAATGTCCCTCTCTCTCTCTCCCTCTCCCTCTCCCTCTCACTGTCCGAGCTCTGCACAGAGATGAGTTCATGCACTTGCAGTAGTATGCAGTTTTGACAGCACCAGAGAAACCGAATCACACAAACAAACATCCAGATCCCGGCAATGGTATTAATGTATTCTCTCACAAGCCTTGCTGATATCTCTCTACCGACGGCTTCACAAATCCTACATTAAAAACACAGGCGGTGCTTCGGGGACCGTACGTTTGAAGGCCCGGGTTCTGGACTAACCCGCTGTTTGTTAATGAGAAGAACGGGCGCTGCAGTCACATCACTTAGCTGTGCCATGCCGCAATGCACCGTCCTGTTCCAAAACACAGTGTGCCGTATCAGACAACACATGGACTGTGCACTTCAAGACCAGTACGCATTAGAACACAGTGTGCCGTATCAGACAACACATGGACTGTGCAGTTCAAGACCAGTACGCATTAGCAACACGTGGCTTTGCTCAAATGTTTTCATGTTTTCAATGCAGTTGCCTGGTGTGACTTGGTGAGCTGTCGGCATCCAGCGTCACCTGTCCACCAGTCGTTCAGGCCTTTTCTGGTTCTGATCATAATAAATGCAAAACAGCTAAGTCCACATGAAATGAACTCGGAACACGTTCTCACTCCGAACTCGTCCAGGATGAGGGGAATTAGGTTTAGGCATGGGGGGAATTAGGTTTAGGCATGGGGGGAATTAGGTTTAGGCATGGGGGGAATTAGGTTTAGGCATGGAGGGAGTTAGGTTTAGGCATGGGGGAATTAGGTTTAGGCATGGGGGGAATTAGGTTTCGGCATGGGGGAATTAGGTTTAGGCATCGGGGGAATTAGGTTTAGGCATGGGTGGGAATTAGGTTTAGGCATGGGGGGAGGTGTTGGGTGGTTAGAGACCCCCGCGGTCGGGGACCCCGGTCTCCCCTAGAGACCCTACCCTAAAACCATGGTGGTCCTACCGTCCCCTGGCTGGTACTACTATATTTTCCAAGTCGTTCTGGAGCGCACGCCCCAGGGCATGCTTGACCTTGACCTGAACCCACAGCTGCGTGTTGCTCCCGGGACCTTGTTCTATCAAACGAGAAAGGCTTCCCAAAGCGGTAAGGAGGCTGCTAAAGGCGCTGCGGCTTGACAAAACATAGCTTCTGAACGTGTTGGGAGTGAGAACGGGCTGGAACTCTGATGACATTGTCTTCCTGGAAAACACTTTCTTTAATGGTCAATCCACTTTAGTTGATACACTGTGATGTGTTGAGAGTGTTTCAGAAGACTGTGATAAACGATAAAGGATTGGTAGTTCACTACATGAATATAGGCTATTGTATAAGCATTGAGCTATATAAACACTCTGCCAAAGACTAACAAACCTCTCCATGACTAAAAGAGGTCATCTGATTCCCAGATCAGCATTCTTAACATTTATCAATACTGATGGAACTGTCCCTTGTCCTTTTTTGGGTAGGTTCCTGTGAAGATACCTAACAAATGGAGAGTTATTGTGACTGCTGACCTTCTTGGCTTACAACAATACAATTCATTATGTATATGAGTCCTTGAAAGTGAGAACGTTTCTGAAGTTGGATAACCAATGACAGTGTGTGTAGTGACCGCATGCCCTGCAGTGAGTTACATTGCCATAGTGTATGTGAGTCACTTTACAGCCATCCCCTGCTATTGCTTGCCATATTCCACACTCAGTCATCACAAGAATGCAATTACATCCACTCCCCTACAGGTCCTATTAATAAGCACAGATAAATCATGAATGTGACATGTCCATGACACACCAGCAAATCTTAATCAAATGACTGTGGCATGAGTGAGCTTCCAAAGATAATGCATTCAACAAGGATGATGCAGATGTGGATTGGCAGCATTGCTGGAACATGAGAAACACAAGGTAAACACAATTATGTGACTTGCAAGAAATGCGTACACTGCAAAAAAATAATAAAAAAATAAAAAATCTTAACAAGTGGTTCAGTCTAGTTTTGAGCCTTAAAACTTTGTTTTGGGGAAAAAAGGCCAATGGGGGATAATTTCACTTGACATAATTGACATCATTTCACTTGCTTTACTTGTTTCAAGAATTTTCTTGAAAGCGAGTGACAATAATTGCAAGTGACAATATCCACAAATACGGCAGATCACTCCTCTACATGATGTAATTTGATGTCTTAGGTGATTTACACCTGTTGTGTTCCCCTGTTTTAAGAGATTTTTGACATAAATTTAAATTAAATTACTTGTTGAGATTAATATTTTTTTATGTGCATAGGTTCACACACACACACACACACACACACACACACACACAGAATTAACATGTCTCCACCTTCTCAGCTTGGGACTCAGTAGAAATCTAGCACCTCTGCGATGATGTGGCCGCGGCAGCCAAACACCTCCATCCCCCCTCCCCCCGCCTCACAGCTGATCTGCGGAGGGTGGAGCCAGAGGCCTGCTGGCTAATAAGAGGCAGGGTCATTAGGCCAGGTGGTGCCGCTGCGGTGCCCACTGAGCAGCACATGTCTGGCATTAACACCTACTGTACAAACAGGACTATAGCAGATTAGCACGCTCACACCATAAATCATAGTCATGGTACAGTGCAGCGAGGCGAGGACCTACCTGCTATCATGCAGAGTGCAGTCTACCTGTGAGTCAGGTGTTCTCATAGATAGAGGCAGTGGCCACCAGTAGGAGACTGCTGTCCTGTTCAACTCCCAGGTGTAAAAGAATGTGCCTGAAGCAAGGTGGCGGTGAAAAGGAGCGTATACACGGCCCAGCCGACATTCCCTGGATAAATAAACATGACATAAATAGATATTTTCCAGCTATATAACTTGGCGGGTGCACAGCGCTGCTTTTCAACACTGACAGCTCTACCCCTCTGGATCTCTGTGTGTCCAGCTCTTCCCGGGTGCCAGTTTGGCGACTGCGAGCCACCAGGTGGCTGCCATTGGTGGGAGGCCTCTCCTGACTCAGAGAATTGGCTCTGGATCCACTGGAGACAAATGACAGTCATCTCAGGCTTGTCCCAGGAGGCCAGCCGTTTGGGGATATTTCTAGTTGCTTGCCAAATGGAAGAGTCAAGCGTCTCAGCGGAGCACAATGGGGATCGCTATGTCAGCTTTCTGAGCTGTCCGTGAGTGATTTCAGCAAACAGATGCCCTGTGCAGATGGGTACTGGTCTTTTTTTCATTAGCAGTCATATGAAGCAAGTGCTTATAATGTGTCCGCCAGGCTTTTGAAAAGCTTGCATTTACAATATCATTCATGCTGACAAGTAGACCTTGGGCTCTCTGCCACAGCCTGTCATACCCGTGTATATTAACATGAAGGCAGAGTCCAAATATAGGTAGGTCTCTCGCTGGGCGGCACCACTGCTCCTCTAAGTGAACAGAAGGGAGAAGTGATTGGATTTCATTACCATGTGCCAATCAGACTAATGTGGGCATTCCGGAGGTTGTGAGCTCATCCTCCTCATCCTTTTACATTGCTGATCTGGTCCTGTCCCCCAGTAGCTGCCTCTCATCAGTGGGTACTGAGGGAGCAGCTTTATGTGCCATCTAGGCCATCATATATTAATTGCATATTTATTTGACATGTTATACTCATCTTTTCTATTTGGAGCCTTTTAGATGTGTTAGATATAAGCAATGAGCAGATGTGAAGAGATGATTTTTAGATCGTACTCCATAAAATACCACCAGTCATGATCAAAAAGCAGGCACCAGCATCCCCGCCTCTTCTTGTTATTCACACAGTCCTCTCACGCCATGTTAGTCACACTCACAGCCAAGCTGTGTGTGTGTTTGTGTGTGTGTGTGTGTGTGTGTGTGTGTGTGTGTGTGTGTGTGTGTGTGTGTGTGTGTGTGTGTGTGTGCTGTCGAGTCCAAAGCGCTCATAAACACTATTCATTCTTAAAATAGAAACATCTTTGATCAGATTATTGGGTCGCTTCACATAAAAGACACATAAAAGAGAAATGATTCCCCATGACTACACGCACGCAAGCACGCACACACACACACACATACATACACACACACACACACACACACCATGTTCCATCAACCACGTCGCTCCTGTTGTGGCCTCTGAGCCGTTACAACATTGATTGGAATCATATTCTGTGGCAGGGGCAGCAGATGCTGATCGACGGGCAAACTCCCAGGCATGTTGCACATATGGGAGTTGATGGGCTCGCCATTAATTAAATCACCCAGGGCCAAAGTGGTTGATGGCTTTTATTTAAGGAGCGTAAATCACGCCATCGTAGGGAGCAGTGCGAACGACGCCTAAGCGAAGCGCCCTTGTCCCCTGAGTGTTCTTTGATTGGATGCAGTTATACCACACAGCTCTGTCACTCTGACGCAGACACCGACGCAGACACCGTGTACTCTGTCACTCTGACACAGACACCATGTACTCTGTCACTCTGACACAGACACCATGTACTCTGTCACTCTGACGCAGACACCATGTACTCTGTCACTCTGACACAGACACCGTGTACTCTGTCACTCTGACACAGACACCATGTACTCTGTCACTCTGACGCAGACACCATGTACTCTGTCACTCTGACACAGACACCGTGTACTCTGTCACTCTGACACAGACACCGTGTACTCTGTCACTCTGACGCAGACACCATGTACTCTGTCACTCTGACACAGACACCATGTACTCTGTCACTCTGACGCAGACACCATGTACTCTGTCACTCTGACACAGACACCATGTACTCTGTCACTCTGACACAGACACCATGTACTCTGTCACTCTGACACAGACACCATGTACTCTGTCACTCTGACGCAGACACCATGTACTCTGTCACTCTGACGCAGACACCATGTACTCTGTCACTCTGACGCAGACACCATGTACTCTGTCACTCTGACACAGACACCATGTACTCTGTCACTCTGACGCAGACACCGTGTACTCTGTCACTCTGACACAGACACCGTGTACTCTGTCACTCTGACACAGACACCGTGTACTCTGTCACTCTGACGCAGACACCGTGTACTCTGTCACTCTGACAAAGACACCGTGTACTCTGTCACTCTGACACAGACACCATGTACTCTGTCACTCTGACACAGACACCGTGTACTCTGTCACTCTGACACAGACACCATGTACTCTGTCACTCTGACACAGACACCATGTACTCTGTCACTCTGACGCAGACACCATGTACTCTGTCACTCTGACGCAGACACCATGTACTCTGTCACTCTGACACAGACACCATGTACTCTGTCACTCTGACACAGACACCGTGTACTCTGTCACTCTGACACAGACACCGTGTACTCTGTCACTCTGACACAGACACCGTGTACTCTGTCACTCTGACGCAGACACCGTGTACTCTGTCACTCTGACACAGACACCGTGTACTCTGTCACTCTGACACAGACACCATGTACTCTGTCACTCTGACACAGACACCATGTACTCTGTCACTCTGACACAGACACCATGTACTCTGTCACTCTGACGCAGACACCATGTACTCTGTCACTCTGATGCAGACACCATGTACTCTGCAGTTGAACAATTAACTATTCACATCTCCCAATTTAGGCCTTGTCAGCCCACCAGCTCTTTGGTTTGGAGATTAATTCAGCAACGCTGTATTTTAATGCTCAGTAGGGATGGAGCGATATATCGAAATTCAATATGTCGCACTGCAAAAATGTGGCAATGCATTTCATAGGGCAGAAAAAAAAATCTTTATTGCTGCTGTAGTATCACTAATGAGATGACTTGCTCATCCCAATTTGACAATCTGTCCATGGATATTATGTTATTTGCACTTTGTAATGGCATTTTTAAATTTGCCGTTTACGTTAGAAAGCATTTGCGGCTCAGAAATAATTCTGCACATAACTTATTTATTACATTGAATCGTGGTTGTATCGAACCATGAATCCCATATCGTATTAAATTGTATTGTGAGATACAGTAATCATATTGTCCCTAACGTTCAATCAACTGTTTTGCACTCAAACTTCCCTGTTCTTCTATGACTGCAGTTAAGCTTCATTATATAAAGTTTTGCCAGTGTGTCAGCCAGTAGTTTATTTTATCAAGTTTTTTCTTCTCCTTTTTTTCTTTTTCTTTACAGATTTTTCTCCTATTTTCTCCCCAACTGTATACTTGGCCAATTCCCCCTGCTGTCCAGGTTGTTGTCCCACCACCTAGCTCTGCCGATCTGAGGAGAGTTGTAGACTAGCAGATGCTTCCTCTGATACATGTGCAGTCGCCAGCCACTTCTTTTCACCTGACAGCGAGGTGTTTCCCCGGCAGGACGTACTGTAGTATGTGTGAGGATCACGCTATTCCTCCCAGTTCCCCTCCGCCCTGAACAGGCACCCCGACCGACCAGAGGAGGCACTAGTGCAGCGACCAGGACACACACCCACCGGCTTCCCAACCTCAGACACGGCCAATAGACCCTTGTCTGGTCAATAGACAAGGGTCAATAGACAAAACACTAATGAGGGTTTCCAACTTCCATGATTGGAATTTGGAAACCCTCATTAGTGTTTTGCCTGCACCTGTGTTTATTCTGCCTTTTCGACACAAAATGGCCCCCGTGAAAAGGGTCTATTATGCCTGTAGGAACGGCTGACCAAGCTGGAAGTACCAGTCTCCGCAGTGGGAGGCGAGTGCTTTTACCTCTTTACAGTACCCAGACACCCCAATTAGCCAGTAGTTATGAAGTTCATATTCTGTCCCAGTGGCTTTGTGGCTGCCAACTCATGCGTCAACTTCCTTCTTGGCGTGAGCGGGACCAGAGGACGATGGGCGCTACTTGCTCACATCCAGCCTAGCCGCCATTTGAGGGGGTTTATCTTTGACACAGACAGAGCGCTCCCATAAGTTCCAGCTGTTTATTCTCGCCGGGCCATCCATCTCTTTCTGCTGTCTCCAAAGGGACGACTAATGGAGATGAGACTCTACATTTTTTATCTCTTTCTCCCGCTGAAATTGATGTCTGAGCCGCTAAACCTGCACCCCAAAGCCAACCATCTGCGACACGCTGATGCAAATCCATTTTTTACCTGATTCTCTGCCTGCTAAATACGGCCCTAAATCATGTTAGTGCAGAATCAAAGTACATGTCTCCCGCTGGTTTCCTCTCTCTCTGATTCTCCACTTCCTTTTTTTCTCCAAAGGAGAAGCAGAAAGAGAGGCAAACGCTTTTGACACTTCCCTCTCCTCACATCCTTTCATTGACTCTTTCGTCTTCTTCTCTTAACTCTTGCCATCTTTGCCGCTAACACAGTTTCTCTCAGAGGCGCATCTCAAAGCCTCTCCTCGCTCTCTCTTTCATGCCTTCTTTTGAAAGCTAACTTACTCTGTGATGTGAGGACATGATGGCCCTACTCACGTTCACAGTCCGTTCATGTTTCCTTTTCCTCTCAAGAATCACTCTTGACAAACACTAACAATCATTTAGCTGTTGATTTAGCAGCTTGTTTGCATGCATGGCAAACGCACAAGCAGCGCTCTGTTTTGGAATGTGGGTTTGGTTAAGTTGAGTCACTGAAGACTGGCGGCGCTGCTGTTTATCTCCAGAGAGAGATAGTGCTGGGCTTAGGATGACTTCACACTATTATCCCTTTTTTGGCCCGTGTGTGGAGAACACACAGGGCCTTACATTCCCGTTTGTCCGGAATGACTTTGCTCGCCTATTTACTGGCCTATTTGCTGGTCCTGCACCTCTCTGCAGTCCGGTAGGTGGCGGTAATGCACCTCGAAGCTGGTCTTAGGGCTGGTGACTGCTCCCGTTTTACTCGCATATGCGACTAAAAATAGAACAGTGCAAATTGTAAAATGCCTTTTGGGGCATGTGTGCGAGTACAGAATTCGACCTTCAATATGTATTTTTTTTTCAGAGCCTTAAAAATCAAAATCAGAACGGCATTAAAGTTGAGAGCCTGTGTCCCAGTTCACTTGAAGGCAACACAGCGTTGCCTTGGACCAATGGTGACTGGTGAAAAAAGCATGTGATATCTCGTCAGTGGAAAAACAAGCAGCTTGCAGCTTGCTCCCAGTGCCGTCCAAAGTGTGGGAGCATTTCACGCACAATAATATGAAGTGCAAAATCTGCTAAATAAGCTGAACTTGCTTATCATGGCAGAACGAGTATGATGCACGAGCATCTCAAAAGGAAGCACGTTGTGGCGAATGCAGATGAAGGCTAATTAGCTTGTTAGCTCACAGGCAACCGCAACGTTAAAGGCCGGGTTTTCCGTGGGGAATATGAATATATATTAAATCTCACGCCCCTAAGGTTTTAGAATCCGTTGAAATTTTTGAAATTGGTTGTTTACAGCCTGAGATATCACCAGAAATCCACTCTGTGTGTGTGGGGGGGGGGTGGTGGGGGGGGGGGGGGTGCGGGGACTCGAAATACTACATTTCCCACAATGCACTGGGCTCGCGTGGCCTTCGTTTCCATGCCCACCCCTCAGGCGTTTGGCTGATATCAAACTCCAGTAGGTGGCGGTAATGCACATATATGTTTGCCAACCGCCATAAAACTCAAAGAAGAAGAAGACATGGAGAGAAGACATGGAGAGAAGAAGAAATAAATCGAAAATAAATCGAAAATCAATTGCCTCCAAATTGCACCAAATGTAAACGGTAGTATATATGTCGGGAGATGTCTTCATAAAAATTTTTTCATGCATTTTAAGGCATTTTCGTAGGAGTTACGCGCATCTGATGTTGTAACTATTTTCTGTAAAAATGTGTAAAAACGGGTACATTGCTCAGCGTTGATTTCGTTACTTCAACCCACCTACTACTAGATGTAAAATTTGACGAGCTTTCCAATGCCGCCAGTCCCGTGTCGATTAGTGCTTCCGTTCCCGAGATAATGGTCTCTTTGCAAGGAACTATGGGAAGCTAATATTAGCTACAGCAGGCTAGGCGGTTGACAAGATGGCTGCGTTTTTGTTTTGGTCAAGGCCTCTGAAGGGGCGTGGAGGACCTCTAGAGGCGGGACCATGGCCAACAACAGTTGTAGTTCATAGGTGCACGACTTCCGCAAGGCGGACTTAGGCCAGATGACGCGAAACGCGTCGGCTGGCCCAAAAAATATGTGAGAGATGCTTGATATCTCTGGCAGTGAATATCCAATTTCAAAAATTTCAACGGATTCGAAAACCTTAGGGGCGTGAGATTTAATATATATTCATATTCCCCACGGAAAACCCATCCTTTAAGTTTGAGCTGCTAACGTTAACGTCATCATAGCAACGTTAAGCTCATGTGTTGCTGACGGGAATACTGGAAACCTCATTTTACTCCGCAGTTTGCACTCTACTTACGACATTTAAAAATGTGTTTGATGCCTGAGAAGACTGAAACAATTTATTTTTGTTGATATTTTGGTTGCATACATAGTGAATACTTTTTGGTTCCATTTCCATTCCACGTAGTAGTGCCCTAATTTTATTTTGCATTATTCATTCAATGGATAGTACATATTTCATTGCACTATATGTTTTCAATTTCAATGTGTACTATTTTGCAGTTTTGCAATTTGCACTATATTACATTTATTACATGCAAGTACATTGATGCCAGAAATAAATATTCTGCTACATGCTCTAAACTTTAAAGTTCATGAAAATATTATTTCTGAGTGAATTATCATCTTAATTGTCTTTATTTTTATTTGGCACATGCTTAAAACAACTTGAAGCTAAATTTAGAAGCTGATGATAGCTAAATCAGAGCGATTGAGTAATTGTGCAATATGGTGACTAGTCAACTATCAAAATAATCGTTTGTGGCACTGGCAGCCCTAATTTAAAGAGAGAGAGAGTAGTCATAGTGCCCACCCAGTGCCCACGGAAGTCCACAATGCTTGCGAGCCTGCGAGGTAATAACGTAGGCTACTAGCCTACTTTTTTATGAAAGACTTGGATGCGCAACACCAAACTTTTCAGCAGCAAGCTCCTGAAATGGACCAAGTGATGCTCGTAAGAATAGTGCTGCTCTGTTTATTCTCAACAGAAAAACTCTGCGGCTCCGCCTATCTGCATCTACCTCTCTCTCTCCCCCCATCCCTCACGTGTCGGGGAGGGCGAGCTACGGCTGCATGTAAATGGGAATATTAGTGGATTATTAATTTAGTCGGAATATTGTCATTTTCCGAATATGGGCAAAAAGCGGAACAGTCTGTTACACTAGCAAATCCTCTCCCTCTTCCCACTCAAATTAGCAGCACACGGGCCTATGCCAGGTTTCGACCTGGCCTTGTTTCTAGAAGAAGCGCTGCCTCGACTGCATTTTGTGCTGATAGTATTACGTTTGTGTGACGTGCACTGTTTCCTATACAGCTGCAGATGCTCTGTACAAGTGGTGTTGATGTTCAGCGTTTTGTTAAAATGGTAATATTCACCTTTTTCCTGGACTTACGTTTCCCATGATTCTCAGCGGTAGCTGGTTGTCGACTTCCTGTTTGAAAAAATGTCACTAGCAAGGATGTGCGCGCTGCTGTCAAAGAGTGGGAACGTATGGCTTATGTTATCTGAAATGCCTAAAAATAGTAATGTTGTGTGGTTGCATAGCGGCAATATTTTACTAAATTTAGGTGAATGTCAATTCACTGGTACTGTATGGGCTTATTTTAGCCGAAATTGCTAAAAATACTATGTGGTTGCATAGCGGCCGCTTTTATTCTGAAGGCTAAACGTCCAAACCGGAACTCTTATATTTGGTCATTCAATGGAGCTTTAGCGGTCTCTCTTTTTCAAGATTCAAGATATTGTCACTCCGTTGTACAATTATACACGTGTGAAATTATTGTGCTGGGGGGCTCCATTACAAGACATAGGTAGGTACAAAGTCACAACAATCATTATGATTATTTTCAGTCTCTTTCGCTATGAACGGTCCTGGGCGGAAACAGGCAACCGGCAGCTGGAAACAGGGAGGGAGGGTGTCATGGAAGCACCCACTGTCTCACCATGAAACTTGTGAAGAGACTAGATACATGAATACGTGTTGCATGTCCCGTTGGGGTCTGTTAAGTCTATCATGGCAAAAACAAAACTGGCTTGAACTGACTTTGACAATGCAGGCCAATCATCTGCCTATGTAGTCTGAAACCCCTCCTCCTCTTTTTTGCGATTGGTTGGTTCACACAGACAACCCAGTCGTGTGCGCTCCACTAAAAAGCATGTTTTTGTTTTGTTTGCTCAACTTTAGCAGGTGCTGTAGTGTGCTTAAAGTGAAAGCCAGGCACCTTTTCCACAGCGGCTGCTCTCCATCCACCTTGTGGCTGCTCCATCGACTTTAAACACAAAGGCAGTGGTGGTGTGAGGAAAGCAGAGTAGTGTGAACATATCCTCAGGCAGTAACAGCTGCCAGCCTATCCAGCTCCACCATAGGGAGAGTTAGAGCCGGCTACTTATTTGACTACAGTATGGTGTGGGAACTTGCTGCTACCTTTGTGGGGGGTTGAGGGGTTGAAGAGTTCAGGGGGCATGGCAGAAAACCTGATATGTAATTAAAAAAAATTGCATGCTTTTTTTGTGGGGTGGGGGGGGGGTTCTATCTGGAGGAAACCCCAGGGGAGCATGGGGAGAACATGCAAACTCCACACAGAAACGCCCTTTTGACGACCTCCTGGGCCGTAGGCACTGACTGACGACTTATTTCTTTAACAAAATGAGTTTGCAGATGTAGCGGCTGTATACTGCGTTGTGTTTAAGTCAGATGACACTCAGACCAGGATCCCCTTTGGAGATAACCTCCGTGTATTCTGGTAAGACACACAGACAGTTGTCTGTCAGTTCTGCACAGTCAGCTCTCATCAACACAGCAATGTCATGTGTACTGAAACGTAACAACATTACAGTTAGCTAACTAGTAGCTAAAGCACAAGGATGAATCACAACATTCTAAGATCGCCAACTACTTGAAATAGCTTGCGCCACACACAGTACAATCTCTCACAGCATTACCAACCACGTGTTGTGATTATAAGAAACGTATCTCCACATATAAGGCAACGAAAATTAAAATAAATTAAAGTTATTACCAGAAGCTCAGTACAAATCGACCTACCATTGAGACGGGTAACGCAGACTGAAGGCTTAACACGGGGTTACCCGTCAAGTTTACAGGGAGCCATCAATGTGATGTTCAAGTACCCCGAATAAAATAAGACTCCCTGAGATCAGTTCAATTACTCTCATGAAAATAGGACTCCATGGTAATTTACAAAACAATTAAAACAACAAAGTAAAACAGTACATAACACCATTTCAACACAAGCAATTGACAAATAATAAATTAAATTCAGTACACATTCAATATAACCAAATATGGCTAGTAATGGCAAGTGGAATCATTAACTCCGTTACACAGACAAATTATGACTGAAAAAGATTCCTTTAATTATTTCTTAGAAACAAAAAACAAAATACTGTATTTGTCTTATGTTCTTTATCAAATTAAATAATTCCTTTTTATTTCTGACTGAGGGTATAAATGCAAACACAAACTTTGCAATGAATGCAGTGTGTGTGTGTGTGTGTGTGTGTGTGTGTGTGTGTGTGTGTGTGTGTGTGCACGTGCATGCGTGTGCGTGTTTCAGCGGTGCGAAATTACCAATGAGACATGACGCAGTGAATTCTCCATTCATTTCCCTGTTTCTTCAAATCCGTACTTAAAGAGTTTTACTTGGACAAACCAAGCGATTCAGCTAGCCTTTATTCAGAATAATGAGAGACCATAGAACATTTCACTCGGACCAAAAGTTTTTTTCTCTCTCTCCTCCTTGCCAATGTGGAGCGTAGAGCCGGCCGAGGGGCTTAGGCTATAGGCTACAGACATCTTGGCACAAACCGACATCCCGTGCTACATCCCTTGCTAATAGTTGGACCAATGGATGGACACACCTCACTTATAGAGAGGCAAAGTGACCGCCTACTTCCTGCTTTAGCACTGTACCAGAGATTTTCAGCCGCCATTTATTTTCCCATAGACATTTCGTAAAATGCCTGTAAAAATAGTTGTACTTGTTCAAACCAAACGGTTAAGATATATTTAGAAACAGGAGAGACCACATAACATTTCATTGGGACCAAAACATAAAAAAAAAAATGGATTTAAAGAAAATATTTTTTCAATGTATTTTTTTGGCCGGTGTGCGCATGCGCCAACTGCCCTACATCTCCACTCGTCCAGACGATCTAGGCGCCGACCTAGGCGCCTATTTGCGTGCTGATGCTGATCCTGCTCTGTCCTGCTGTTGCTCTCCCTCCATTTTCTGGTCTGCTCACTGGTCACCGCTATACTCCACTTTCAAGTTGTTGCCATGGTAAGTGTATGTTTCCAATACCACTGCATTAATGGCCGTGACGACAGAAAGTTGTGCGCCAAGAAATGCGATTAAGTGCATGGAAACTGCTTTAACGAATCTGTCACCAAACTCCATTCAAAAACATGCACTTTTAACGAAGAAACATGCACTTTTAACAAAGGAAGACAGCGAGATAACCAGTGGGGATAACAGACGACTGAGGGCCGTAGCGGCAATATACATTGAGAATGACAAATCCCCCCCAATATTTAAGCCTGATAAAATGTGTCCCCCCCCAATAAATTGATGTAAAAAAATAAGAAAAGAGAGATAATTTACTGCTACCGCGGAGCCAGCGCTCCTAGGGGAGAGCAGAGCAAGGAACTAACCATTCTACTAACACGGAAATTGATGTAAGGGGTATATATACCACTCCCATAACATGTGTGTATCACTTAGGGTGTCGAGTCATAGTCTATTTTTAATTTGTCTTTATTGAATGTTTCAAAACTGCATGTTTAAATAAGAATAGGCTAATTATTATTTCCACCCACCACTCATTTAATTTCGTTAGTTACTTTCATGTAAAAAGTTTGGAAGGAACAAGCGGCAATGCATCCTGGGAGAAATATGCAAATGTGTTTGTCCAATGTGGTCCAATGACATTTCTCTCTGTCAGAACTTATTTGGATGTCCTGATGTTGGTCTTGTTAGTTATGTTGGAAAATGCCACCAGTCTGTGTGTCTGATTAGGGGCAGTTCATTAATTCATACTGTGAGCTGCTGTGCTTTTCTTGATGGCTATTGTTCTATCCTTATTGATATGTAAGCTGCTACCTTGTGTTGATTTGCTAGTTGCTGACTAGCTATTTCAGATGTGCTCATCATCAGGGCCGGATTAACACAGTGTGATGCCCCAAGGTGACCCAGACTTGAAGTCCACCCCACACACACACACACATACAAAGTGAAATTTACTATGGCAATAAATACCACCGATTGACATGACTGTATTGCTAAAGTAGAGCCTCAACGCACACATACCAGACACAAGACACAATGTAGATGATGTGGACTAACATCATCACACATGAATACAATTGGGCTAATTGAATTTACAAGACTCAGCTTTCCAGTCACACTCAATTTCTGCAATTCCAATATTGTTTAGGGGTCCTATATGCAGAAATATTCAGAATAGGCAAAAATAACACATTTATAATGCATGCATTTTTTGGGAAGAATAAAATGGATTAGCATAAAGTCTGTAAAGGGAGACTGGGGTACCAATAGAACCCATTATTCTTCAGATATCTTGAGGTGACAGGTCAAGGGACCCCTTTGAATATGGCCATGCCCGTTTTTCCCTTTCCAAAATTTTGTCTAAGTTTGGAGCGGTATTTACCCCACTTGCTGAAAAGCTAGCATGTCCTGGTTGGTATCAATGGATGTCTTAGATCTTCTAATTTCATATATTAGTAGCTTCGCTCTAGCTTTAAAAATGAGCCCGCTACAACCGGGCAGGGAGGGAGAGGTGACATGGAGGTGAGTGAGAAAAGGTGAATAATGACATCACAACATCACAACGCTTTACCACACCGGCCATATGCTAGGTTTTGACCTAGCCTTGTTTTAAGTTTATTGGTCCGAGTGAAATGTTCTACGGTCTCTCCCGATTCTAAACATAGCTGAACTGTTTGGCTTGACGAAGTAAAACTATTTGTATAAGCATTTTACAAAATGTCTATGGGAAAATAAATGGTGGCTAAAAATCTCTGGTACAGTGCTGAAGCAGGAAGTAGGCGGTCACTTTGCCTCTCTATTCACCTTATTCACCACGCCCACTTTTTCCCTCTTCCGCGTTACCCGCAATAGACCCTTCTCATGGGGGCCATTTTGTGTCGAGAAGCCAGGGTAAACACAGGTGCAAGCAAAACACTAATGAGGGTTTCCAACTTCCATGATTGGAATTTGGAAACCCTCATTAGTGTTTTGCTTGCACCTGTGTTTACCCTGGCTTCTCGACACAAAATGGCCCCCATGAGAAGGGTCTATTGTGTTTGTTCTTCCGGTTCAGCGCTAGTTGGCGGCCAATTTCAAAACAAAAGGTCACTATGAATGACGTTTGGCAACATTCAGAAGCTACACTGTGGCCAACTTCAGTTACATGTTCATAGCGTTACTGCTGCGAGGAGCCGATGGCTGTACCCGGTCGGCATTTAACGTTAAGGCGCTGGCAGGGTTCTGCGCACCCTCGACTTGGAGCCTTGCCGCCGACCAGCGGCGACAGCGAGACTGTGCATACTCGAACGTTAACTCAGCGCGTTGGCTGCGGTACATGTCCAAAACGTTATCGTGTCATTTACCAAGAACTTGCAATCATGTCGGTGGGGGGACATTTTATTGTCCCTCCATTTCAAAACTCATTCCGGTGAGCCTGCAGAAGGCTTTGCTAGATGAGGGGCAAGCACTGTTAAATGAGGAAATGGCATTTCCTCATTCCTTTCAACAAGGAGTTGACGCCGCAGAGTCACATTTTCGAGGAGCTGCATGCCCCCTCCGCTGAGCTGCGCCGATAGGACACCCAGCTGCGGCAACCCCCTCGGCGCAGTCAGCGCCGGCGATTTCGCTCAAGCATAATTTGCGCTTTAGTTACAAAAGCACGTCGACAGTGTTTTCTCACTGCCAGTAGCCTATACAGTAGGGTTTGACAGATACTAGCATCAGCTAGTCCGACCGGTCAGCACAGCCAGCGCTCCCAATCCTCGCTGCTCGTTAAATATTTCCAAATAGGCGTTATTCTGATAAACTGGTCACATTTGGAATGTTCTCACCTGAAAAAATATTAAAACTTTATAACACTGTTTTTTTTTGCTTGAAAACAGCTTTTTGGCAAGTGTAAAAATGACTACGGTAGGCATAATCTACTTCCGTGTCTAAAACAGAAAGACGATTACAAAATGACGTCATGCACAAGCGTCCTTGTATGCGCAAAGAATAAGGTGAATAGAAGTGGCACCACTAGGGACAAACTAGGGACAAAAGCATTTCATTTTTCATCTCAACGGTCCAGTGTCTCTCTCAGAGTTGTCCGCTGTTTGTCAGTCTGTCATGCCTGTGCTTTGTTCCAGTGTCTCTCTCAGAGTCATCAGCTGTTTGTCAGCTCTGCAGGGAGTGCAGAGGTTACATGCTGCCACTCCGATGTGCTGCCACTCCGACGTTCTGCCACTCCGAAATATCGGCACTCAGAAAGGGGGTCTATATTCCCCGTTTTTCACTAACCTCTCCCAGCCCCCACGCCAAACCTAACCTCCCCCCATGCCTAAACCTAACCTCCCCCAGACCCTAACCCAAAACCTAACCTCTCCCACCCCCACGCCTAAACCTAAGGTCGGCATTGCGGCTTCTAAGGTGAACGACCGCCAGTCCGAATAATGGAAGTTAACGTTCGGAGTGGCAGGGCTTCGGAAAGGCAGAGGAACCCCCGAGTGCAGAGTCCCCCTAAAGCCTGGCCCCATCCACAGCCAGCTCGCACTTAGTCATGGCTACTTAAAGACAAGCTCTGATGGACTCCTGTGCAGTCTGACTGCTAGTTACTGTAGAGTGTGTTAACCCAAACACTTTGAATACAAGGTCAGGGCTAATATACCCCCAGAAGTCATTTCGGAGTGTTGTCGGCCTATTAAGGAGCACGTCTGAAAGAGTGGACTGTCACTGTTCAAATGCATGGGTGAGATGTGTTCATTTGTATTCAGTGAATTTGCATGGGGAGCGTGTGTGTGTGTGTGTGTGTGTGTGTGTGTGTGTGTGTGTGTGTGCAGTTACTCATTGTGTTTGGCCATTTTACTGCTGGGTTTCCAAGGTACTGCTGCAGTGCCATGGCAGCACTGATGGTACTGCTGCAGTGCCGTGGCAGCACTGACGGGGGCTTTTGTAAAGAACAAAGAAAACATTTAAATAACAAAAGACCCCACTTTTCCTGCTGCCATGACAGTGCAGCAGACAATACACTGTTACTGCTGCCATGACAGTGCAGCAGACAGTACACTGTTACTGCTACCATGACAGTGCAGCAGACAGTATAAACTGTTAGCACTGCCATGACAGTGCAGCAGACAGTATACTGTTACTGCTACCATGACAGTGCAGCAGACAGTATACTGTTACCGCTGCCATGACAGTGCAGCAGACAGTATACACTGTTAGCACTGCCATGACAGTGCAGCAGACAGTACACTGTTACTGCTACCATGACAGTGCAGCAGACAGTACACTGTTACCGCTGCCATGGCAGTGCAGCAGACAGTATACACTGTTAGCACTGCCATGACAGTGCAGCAGACAGTATACTGTTACTGCTACCATGACAGTGCAGCAGACAGTATACTGTTACCGCTGCCATGACAGTGCAGCAGACAGTATACACTGTTAGCACTGCCATGACAGTGCAGCAGACAGTACACTGTTACTGCTACCATGACAGTGCAGCAGACAGTACACTGTTACCGCTGCCATGGCAGTGCAGCAGACAGTATACACTGTTAGCACTGCCATGACAGTGCAGCAGACAGTACACTGTTACTGCTACCATGACAGTGCAGCAGACAGTACACTGTTACCGCTGCCATGACAGTGCAGCAGACAGTATACACTGTTAGCACTGCCATGACAGTGCAGCAGACAGTACACTGTTACTGCTACCATGACAGTGCAGCAGACAGTACACTGTTACCGCTGCCATGACAGTGCAGCAGACAGTATACACTGTTAGCACTGCCATGACAGTGCAGCAGACAGTACACTGTTACTGCTACCATGACAGTGCAGCAGACAGTACACTGTTACCGCTGCCATGACAGTGCAGCAGACAGTATACACTGTTAGCACTGCCATGACAGTGCAGCAGACAGTACACTGTTACTGCTACCATGACAGTGCAGCAGACAGTACACTGTTACCGCTGCCATGGCAGTGCAGCAGACAGTACACTGTTACTGCTGCCATGGCAGTGCAGCAGACAGTACACTGTTACTGCTGCCATGACAGTGCAGCAGACAGTACACTGTTGCTGCTGCCATGACAGTGCAGCAGACAGTACACTGTTGCTGCTGCCATGACAGTGCAGCAGACAGTACACTGTTACTGCTGCCATGACAGTGCAGCAGACAGTACACTGTTACTGCTGCCATGACAGTGCAGCAGACAGTACACTGTTACTGCTGCCATGGCAGTGCAGCAGACAGTACACTTTTAGCGCTGCCATGGCAGTGCAGCAGACAGTACCGCAGCAAAAGGGCCAGACGGTTTGAGTAACAACTTCACGTGTTAGAGAGCCTGAATGTGTAATTGCTTGCAGATGGTGGCGTGTAAGCATGTCCTGGTATGGTGTGTGGGTGGATAAATGCTAGTAGTGTATGTGTTAGCGGATATATATGGATGGGGTGTGTGCGCGTGCGCTAATGTTGTTGTTGTGCGGGTAGGCAGGGGTCATCTGGGGAATCCACGGCCGGTTGCACATGGTTGCCCCTCTCTCCACAGTGCCCGCTGATCACAGCTCAGAGAACATCTGCAGGAGCAGTGGGGCTCCTTACAGTACGGGCCACACATCAACACGCCACATCTATCACCCACCCACCTCTCCTCTGTCTGGACCAGCTTATGCTTTGTTAGAATCGGTGAGATTAGAGCGAATAAATGGCCCCATGAATAAACGAATGATTTAATCTCTGCCGTTCTCACACCATCGGACTGTGAATGAAGTGACGCACCGCGTGATATATGGCCGGGCCTGTGAAGTCGTAAAGAGGACATAAAAGAGGCCATCGATGTAATATTTATCGCATTTTGCAAATACAATACTGCCATGACTCCATGACTCATAATCGTGTCTATTGAGGATGACCTCGCATCATATAATATTCATCTTTCTGCCGGAGATTAAAAAAAATTAAAAATAAAATAGACTTCCACCCCTGCTGGCTCAGAATGGGCCTTTGAGGGGTGACTAGACTCAACAGCTTGATCGGTCCCGACCGATCCGATCAGCCTTACTGTTGTGCATACATTTGAATATGGGTTAGTGTATAGTCAGGGTTATACTGAACACAAATATCAGTCATTGTCAGAAATTATGAAGCAATGTTTCACAGCACTCAAAGTTGTCAGGTGAGACTTTTAACTTTAGTGAATAAAGTCTCTGCACTCCCAAGTGTATGACAGGTGCTTCGGAGGAAAATGCAACCAGTAGAACAAAGAAGCTCCCACACACTGTCTCGCCTTCTCTGGAGAAATATTTTATTGGATGGTATCAGACGACGTTTCGGTCATCAGACCTTCATCAAGTATATAGTGATATACAGATATACTGTGTAGAAGGCAAGACAGTGTGCGGGAGCTTCTACTGGAGACTTTCACTTTGAAATTCTCTAAAAATAAAAATAAAAATACTTGATTTTGAGTTGGTGTGACGTCAGAGTTGTCCTGATCTCAAATATATCAGTCATTGTCAGAACCTATGGAGCAATGTGTTTTTACAGCACCCTAAGTTGATAGGAAGCCATTTGAAGATACAAATGTGGGACTTTAACTTTGAAATTCTCTAAGATGATACAGAAAAAATGTTTGATTTTGAGTTAGTATGCAGTCAGGGTTGTCCTGAATCATATCAGGCCTTGGTGGGTGGTGGCCCTTTGGCGGCTGGCTAAAACCTCTTTGGGGGGCGCCAAAAATTCCTCTATGCAGGAAAAAGCCTGCCCTGACTATAGACATAACCAACAGATACTAGCGAGCGCCTCAGGTCGAATAGCGAGTAAAGAATCTTCCCTCCGTGATGTGGGCCACATTCTTGGCAGAGAGAGCGGATTAACATGATGCTCCTCCTGCATCCAGGAAGGAGTCCCCACAAAACACCTTGCTCTCCTCCTCACCATCGTCATGGCAACGGGATGTCTTCAAACGTGGACGAGGTGTTGTGTTTGTACATTCGTTGTGGGTGCTTGTGTCTGTGTGTCTGTGTGTGTGTGTGTGTGTGTGTGTGTTGGGTTTTGTGTGAAAGAATTTGCAAGTCTCCTGTGTGAAAATCTCTCCTCATGTTTGGAGGCTATGCACTGCTGTTTTTAGCTGTTTGTAAGTGTCTTATCTTCTCTCTCTCTCTCTCTCTCTCTCTCTGTATCTCTTTCTATATCTCTACCTCTTTGTCTCTCACTCTCTCCTCCTCACATGTTCCCTTTCTCTGTCATTTACTCTTCACACACACTCTCTCTCTCTCTTCTCCCATCTCGTCTCTCATTTTTCTGTCATTTTACCTTTCATGTCACAACTGTGGCAGTGTTGCCTGCCCTGTAATGTACCACACTGCAGAGCAAAAAGAGCTGTATCGCGGTTGCTAGGCTACAGGGGGACAGGGAGCATCTCAGAAGATATCATCAGTTATGAATTGTCATAATTGTGTTGCGTTTAAGTCTATGGAGCTTCTGAACTCAATCACACTACGATAGAAATATTAGAAGTTAGAACCACCGGCTGCTGCCCCTAAGGAGAGATATTATGTTATTACCCTATTAACGGATGTTATTCTATACTCTATGCTGCACAAATTGTCCCTCATTACACATTTTGCTTCATATTTAGTCTAAAATCAGATTTTTCTTAATAATTCCAATAATAAGTCTGATGTGCTTTTACTTGTTTCAGACATTTTCTACAAAACAAAGTGTCACCATGATAAATCATCTCTTCAGCAGCATCGGGAAAATGACACCTAATTCAAGAACATTCTTCAAAAAAGGAGTTAGATCCCATTGGAAGACATTTTCTAAAGACACATTTTAAGATGCAATACTCAGCTAAATAACTTATTAAGATGGATATTTTGCAGTGCATTTGACTCCATTGCATCAGTTAGCAAGCAGACTTATTTTCTACTGGAAGTGAAGCAAGGAGAACAGGAGAAATATGTGCCAGCTTTTCTCATGTGTCACCTATGGCCTTTGCAATGTGAGCATTTACCATAGCAGGACTTGTCCACACCACTGCATCGAATGGGTATATCTTATCCTTTGGAGAGCAGTAGAACAGTATGTCTCTCTATCAAGCTGATGTGACACAGATTGAAGCTCCATTGACACAAACTGGCAGAAGGAGGGTAGTGCATACAAGCTGCGTAACAACGATAGCAGGTCAGTGGAACTAACTCCATGCTGTAGGGAAGGCCCAGTGAACACTGTGCACTGCTGCTTACATTGGTGAGGTGACGGTGCTTGGACACACAACCTTTGCATACATTTCTCTCAAGATCTTCAAGCAGGCATTTGTGTGAGACTCCCTGCTGTGAGTTGAGATCATATCTGTATCCCTCCACACTTCAAAATAGCTTTAGAAAAACTGTTAAAATCATTGGATTATTGACAACCCGCTCCCTTTAAGAATACATCAGTGGGCAATCTCCTGATACCTTTGGATTGAAATGCTTACCTTTTTATATGATTCCAATGGCTTTCCATTACACTTGATCCTCAAACATACAGTAGCAGGTGTGCTGGACTGCACACACTTGGTTTGGCTTAGGGATTTGCAGCAAGCAAAACCACCCCGGCTAATCCCCGGCATGCATTTAATGGCTAACAAAGAGGCAAACGGGCCCGGCAAGGATCCAATATGGCCACTCAGTGACATGGCTGACCAGGTGTTAGACACTTCACACGCTGCCTCTGGGCCTGCTTGCCCCGCTTTATCCTCATGGACCATTAGGCCCATTGTAGGAGACGGAGCATACTGCAATGCCCTGGACAGTATAGGGCACATACGCACACACAGGCTCATAGATGTGCAGTGTGCAGCCTTCCCAGGCGTAGGAGGCGAGGCCAAAAGCAGCAGGTGTGCAGCCGCCTCAGGCTGCCGCGGCGGAGACGCCGGCTGCCAATCCTTCATCATTACACAGACACCCAATCACACGGAACAATGTTGTGACATTGTGGAGACACAGAAAGAGACAGAGAGGAAGGGGGGGAGATGGAGAGGGAGGGGGGCTCTTGATCAGCCTTGCCAAGTTAATCACTGACATCTGCATCCAGAACAGTTTGGCTGTTTGAAGTTTCTTTTGATGTGATGGAATTGGTGAGATGGTGGGTGAGTGAGTGGTAAGTTGCATGTGTTTGCGTACATGTATATTATTTACCTGTGTGTGTGCTTGTTTATGTACGCTGTCAGGATTGTGTGTGTGTGTGTGTGTGTGTGTGTGTGTGTGTGTGTGTGTGTGTGTGTGTGCGTGCGTGCGTGCGCGTGTCTGTGCGTACGTGTGAGTGTGCGTGCGTGCGTGCGCGTGTCTGTGCGTACGTGTGAGTGTGCGTGTGTGTGCGTGCATCCGTGTGCGTGCATGCGTGTGTGCGTGTCTGTGTGTGCGTGCGTGCGTGTGTGTGTGCGTGCGTGCGTGTGTGTGTGCGTGCGTGCATACCTTGTGTTTGCGGTAGGGGGTCATGGGCTGCTCTGCGTGGGTGGTCAGCTGTGTTGATGGTTTGTGAGAGCGCAAGAGAGAAAGGGAAAGCAGAGAAATCTAACGGCATATCCTCCTCGCAACAGACCCATCCACAGCAGGAGGTTTTGCAAAATGAACTGTTTCTGCCTCTGACGACAGCATAATGGTGTCAAAAGAGACATACCACATGCACACACACACACACACACACACACACACACACACACACACACACACACACACACACACACACACACAGCCTTTGATATCTGATTTATATCTGATATCTTTAATGTCCCTGGAAACCAAATTCAGAGATTTGTGGTAACCCTTTATTTTATTATTCCAGTGTGAGATATGAGTATGTCTCCCCCTTTCTCCCTCTGTCCCCTCCATGACCCTTAGTCAGTGTGAGATATGAGTATGTCTCCCCCTTTCTCCCTGTGTCCCCTCCATGTCCCTCAGTCAGTGTGAGATATGAGTATGTCTCCCCCTTTCTCCCTCTGTCCCCTCCATGTCCCTCAGTCAGTGTTAGATATGAGTATGTCTCCCCCTTTCTCCCTGTGTCCCCTCCATGTCCCTCAGTCAGTGTGAAATAAGTGTGTCCCCTCCATGTCCCTCAGTCAGTGTGAGATATGAGTATGTCTCCCCCTTTCTCCCTGTGTCCCCTCCATGTCCCTCAGTCAGTGTGAAATAAGTGTGTCCCCTCAATGTCCCTCAGTCAGTGTGATATATGAGTATGTCTCCCCCTTTCTCCCTGTGTCCCCTTTATGTCCCTCAGTCAGTGTGAGATATGAGTATGTCCCCTCCATGTCCCTCAGTCAGGGTGAGATATGAGTGTGTCTCCTCCATGTCCCTCAGTCAGGGTGATATATGAGTATGTCCCCTCTATGTCCCTCAGTCAGGGTGAGATATGAGTATGTCCCCTCCATGTCCCTCAGTCAGGGTGAGATATGAGTATGTCTCCTCCATGTCCCTCAGTCAGGGTGAGATATGAGTATGTCCCCTCCATGTCCCTCAGTCAGGGTGAGATATGAGTATGTCCCCTCCATGTCCCTCAGTCAGGGTGAGATATGAGTATGTGTCCCCTCTATGTCCCTCAGTCAGGGTGAGATATGAGTATGTTCCCTCCATGTCCCTCAGTCAGTGTGGGATATGAGTGTGTCCCCTCCATGTCCCTCAGTCAGTGTCAGATATGAGTATGTCCCTCAGTCAGGGTGAGATATGAATATGTCCCCTCTATGTCCCTCAGTCAGGTTGAGATATGAGCAGGGCCCGAAATTAACTTTTTGACCCTCGGCTTTATTGGTGGTAAGCATTTTGATTCATCTCCTCATCATACGAGCTCGGCAACAAGCGTGAGCGATTGATTCATTGATTGATTCGCCCGATGTAGGCTGTCAATTTAGCAGAGGTAAAAAGACGCTTTTTACCTCTGCTAAATTGACGACTGCATTCCATTCCAGAGTCATGTTTGGTAGCCTATACGGGAGAGCCAGAATGAAACAGTCTCACAAAGCACTCGTGTTAGCCAGCTGCACACCAAAACACACATGATAACTATTATCTCCTCATATACAGTATACTGTATCATACGAGTGTCGGCAACAAGTGCGAGCGATTGATTCATTGATTGATTCGCCCGACGTAGCCTGTCAATTTACCTCCGCTAAATTGATGACTGCATTTCATTCCAGAGTCACGTTTGGTAGCCTATACGGGAGAGCCAGAATGAAACAGCCTCAGGAAGCACTCATGTTAGCCGGCTACACACAGTTTTAATATTACATGACGACTATTTTGGGACCCGCCACGTGGCGGACAGACCTCTCACTGTCACTCGCCAAACCTAAGATCTGCCCGCCATTGGCGGGTGGCGGGCTCTAATTTCGGGCCCTGGATATGAGTATGTGTCCCCTCCATGTCCCTCAGTCAGT